>NC_045802.1:46825524-47125524 GCF_009873245.2 Balaenoptera musculus
TTGTCTGCTTACTTCCTCATCAACGTGCTCACAGCCCCTTGTCTTGAGACGTATTTCTATGCATCCTTTCCCTAATCTCCTCTCTTATAACCTAGTTCTCCCTGTATTTTCCAAAAGCAAGTTTAACTGGCCCAGCTCCTCCTTGTTGGCAGATACCCCTGGTGGCAAGACTAGTTAAGGTTATTAGCCAGCCTACTGAATGGCTGCCCTTACCTGTGACCAGGGGTCACGTGGTACCAAAGAAAGTTGCCTAGGGCTATTTATTCAGAAGGGCCATGGCTAGGCAAGTTTCCCTCAGAAAGTCAGCTAAGATTGTGACAGACAGTGTGATGTATCTATTATTATATTATAATCTACAAGAAGAGAGCAGACTGAATACATAGATGCTAATGGAAAAGGTAGGATTGGTGGAAAACCGCAAGATACAGCCACATACTTAAAGCCTATCACACTCCCTGATCTGCTTTTCTGACCCTTCTCTGTTCCAAGCAATGAACTATTCCTTCTGACCCTGACCTCCTACATTTCTGACTTTAGCTTGGTAACCTGATTCTGATATTCTGAAATCCTAACTGTCACCAGTACATAAGTAACAGATTTCTCCAATATCTCGAGATAAGGTTCCGCAATGAAAAGAAAATGAAGAAGATTTGAAATATGAAGTATTAATTGGGTAGTTTTTATTTCCTTCTGTCTGCTTATCTGTATTTTCTTTTTTTTTCTATAATGAACTATCTTTTGTATACAAGAGAAAATTTTTCAAAAAAGGTATGATCTCAGCTACATCCTAATGAAAACTCAGATATCATGCTGTAAACCAGTCAAATCAAGACTATGTGCTAATACTGCAGAATTAGGAATGGGAACCAACTAGGTCACCTGGGGCGAGTCATTTAAATGCCCTGAACTGGGTCTTATCTATAAAATTAGGAGGGAGATTACATGAAATGAGGGCTGGACTTCTTTTATACTAACATCCATGATTCTCTTAAGGCATCATAATTTTTACGGTTATTATTTTTAGTATTTTCAATTTTCCATAATAGTGCTTTTCTTACGTTTTTCTCTCATCTTGTCAATAAGGAATTTATGGTGCAAATATTTGAAAATAAGATCTAATCATTACATAATCTTATGGTTTTATAGCTAAAATGGAAACATTTCTAATTTACTTCCAGATCTTTTGGCTGATATTATTTGCTGTTGATATTTTTCCCTGATATTAAATTCAATGATAGAGGGATGGATGGATGGATGCGTGTTTATATGTGCACTGAAAATACGAGGAAAACACACAAAGCCCCTGTTAAATGGGCAGTGGGGTGAAGGTAGAGCTGTGTTACAGAGGAGGAAGGGGAGGCATAAAAGCTTGAGACATTTTTCTTTCCATATTTGTATAATCATATGAACGTTTTGCAGTGTTCATGTGATATTTACATAAGAAGACAACCCCAAAAGGTGTATTTTATAGAAAAGCTCTGGCTGTTGAAATCACAGATGTGGGAGGATTGTTTTTCAGGCATTTGATGCACCAACAAAGACTAAATTGAACCACAGAATGTAAGTGCTTTGAGGATAGAAGCTGTGTTCCCATTGCCTTACATAGCACATGATCAAAGCAAGTACTCAATAAATATCTGGTAACATAGCATTAAAAAAAAAACAACAACAGTTATTTGCCTCCCCAATTTAGTTATCGTCTTAGCCATTAAAACTCTACACTGTGTGGGGAACTTTAGTGTTGAACTAAATAAGCTCCAGGGAGAGTGAAAGCAGCAACTTCCAAGACCATGGTCTTGGAAGGAAATACAAACTACTTTAAAGGAAATATAAACTGCTGTGGAAATTCAAAGAAAGAAGAGATAATGTGATGTTGATGGACTCCAGGAAAAGAAAGTATTTGAGGCTGACCTTGAAGAACGTCTAGGATTTGACAAGGACAATAAGGGTTAAAGAGTGAGAAATTCCAAGGGCAGAGAGTATAATAGTCACAAAACGTTTTCTAATTTGTGTTCCTTTTCATTATTCAAAACTAGGATGTTTAATAATCTAGACTTTATTCCTCTCTTACTACATTCTTATGCCTGACTTCAGTCATTTCGCCACTTAACACTTTTCCTTAGGAAAAAAGGAAAATACAGTGGATAGGATATACCTAGAGTAGTCAAATTCAAAGAGGCAGGAATTAGAATGGTGGTTACCAGGGACCAGGGGGAATGGGGAGTTATTGTCTAATGTGTGAAGAGTTTCAGTTATACAAGATGAAAAGACTTCTGTGGATGGGTGGTGGTGATGGTAGCACAGCAATGTGAACATACTCAATGGCACTGAACTGTACGCTTAAAAATGGTTAAGATGGTAAATTTTATGTTATATGTACTTTACCAAAAACTTTTTTAAAATTTAAATTGATAGGTTATAAAAAACAGTGTTTCTCATTATTCATAAAGAAAAGTTTATAACTTTATTAAAGTGCAATTTAGCAGTTATTTGTAATATACTTAATATAATGAACACAATTCATTGGATGTCTTAAGACACAGGGTGCTGCCCTGGGGTAGCATTACCACAGAGCATGTCCTAACTCTGTGCCACCCCACATTTCTCACATTATAACACACATAGAAAAGTATAGCATTTTGTATGGCACACCGAGGTAAATGAACTTTGCTGGTAGATTGAAGGGGCTCCAGCCATGTCTAGGAGCTGAGGGAACCAATTGCTCTTCATACCTCTAACGCTTTGTCACATTTGTTTTGAAGCTCTGGTCTCACTTTCTCTTTTCTTCTTTTTTTTTTTTTTTAAATATTTATTTATTTATTTGGCTGCATCGTGTCTTAGCTGCGACACGCGGGCTCTTCGTTGCAGCGCCCGGGCTTCTCTCTAGTTGTGGCGCACGGGCTCCGGAGCACGCAGGCTTAGTTGCCCCACAGCATGTGGGATCTTAGTTCCCCGACCAGGGATCAAACCCGCATCCCCTACATTGGAAGGCAGATTCTTAACCACTGGACCACCAGGGAAGTCCCTGGTCTCACTTTTTCATGTTGAATCTAGATTTATCTGACCAGAACATGCTCAGACCTCAAGATAGCTAGCTATGTACATTTACATTTTTAAAAATAATTTTTCAATTTCGAGTCTCAGGAATACTAATTGCTGCCTCTTCCCGGTGTAATATAGCTCTAAGCTAAATTAGAAATAAGGAATTTTTTAGTGAGCGTGGAAGTAGAGCCGTGAGGGCTGAATGATCTGGGGCAGTTTCTCTTTTCGTCACTTTGTTGGTAGGAAAGCTGGGTCAGCTCTCTTAGACACATTTTAGTTGGGCCCTGCCTCTGAGGAATCATAAATATTTATTTCCTCAATTCCTAGCTTATATCGTTTTTTTTAAAAAACTAAGTAATTATATCTACTAGACATAGTATTTCTTTTCTTTAGAAAAGTGGCACTGGTTGAACACTAATAGATTCTTAATTTCTAGCTCTTTTTCTAGATTCCAGGAATAATCCACCAGGCTTATTATGTCTGCATTTATCAGTCAGCATTCTTTCTCAATATGCTATAATCCCCAAGTTATATATTAATGTTTTAGTTGCCTGCTTATGGATGACACAAAAGTACCCATCTTATCAGTTATTTATCTCCCAAATCACATTAGAACAGTAAATTACTTCTGGTTGGTTTCCAGTTAATCCTGTCATTTGTTTTTATCACAGCCCTCTGAGCTCTTTCCTACATCTGGAATACAATTTACTTCAGGGCCTGTTAACACCACTAATTTGTGCTGTTTCTTTATAAAATTACAAATATAATTAATCTAAACCAGCACATAAAAATTAAAGCAATGTTCCCAATATAAACACTCACTTTTAAGTAATTTGTATGTCTAATATCATGTCATATATATATGTGTGTGTGTGTGTGTGTATGAAAAATATATTATGAAAAGGGTTTCATACCATGGAACCTATGAAAGTCTTAAGTTTAAAAAAAAAAAAAAAAACAGAAGTGTGAAATAGTCAGAAAATAAGGCCCTCCTCAGTTAAAATATTAACTCTGTTAATAACTGCATAGACATGGGACTTCCTTGGTGGTCCAGTGGTTAAGACTCCACGCTCCCAGTGCAGTGGTCATGGGTTCGACCCCTGGTCGGGGAGCTAAGATCCCACATTCCGTACGGCGTGGCCAAAAAAAACTGAATAGGCACAAGAAAATTTGTTACCCAAAGCACCATCTTATGGGTAGAAAGGGTAAATAACTTTGAGATAGTAACATAAAAGAAACACTACCGTTTAAATAGGTAACGAAGTGGAATTACCAAAATAAAAAGCGGTTAACTGTGTATCTGAATTTTTGTGCCCACTTTATTTAACAGTCATCTAACAGGAGATGGCAAATTTTTCCTTAAAGGGCAAGACAGTAAATATTCTAGGCTTTATGAGGCACATACCATCTCTATTGCATATTCTGTTTGGTTTTACCTTTCTTTAAAAATGTTAAATCCATTCTTAGCAGGCAATCCATACAAAAACAGACCACGGAGCATAGTTTGCCAATCTGTGATCTATCTTAATGCTAGTTGCTCAGTACTAATCAGGAGTTGGTAAAGGCTTAGAAACTTCCAGTGGCTGGAACTTCGGGCCGTCACTAATGGATAGTACCTTACTGACAAAATATCTAGAAATGAAGAATGTATGTCTCACGAGAATCAGAAATCAACTTTCCAGAATCATTATTATCTCCATGGAATTTGTTTGAATTTTGGTAGTGTTTAGACATAGATATTGATGTAGATGAGAAGTTGACCTATTCGATCCTAATGTAATTGCAGGTAACCTGAGTTTCAGACCGTAATGTGACTGAGAGCAGAACTTTACCAATAGAAAGATTGAACATATCTTGAGTTCATACAACAGAATATGCTATTTTCATATCTTACTGGTTATTTTCATTTCCACTCAATAATTGCAGTGTTACTTAGAATCATAAATACTGCCCACTATGCTTATAAAGGGCAGTGTTACCTGATTAGTTGGAGCCATATTATTACATTACTGGAGTGGCATTTTCTTTCACATTACATAGGGGCAACTCTTGAATATAGACTCTCATGAGGCTTTATGTCCAGATTTAAATTGAACTGAGAGGCGTCTGTAATAGTAAACCCAAACAACATTCATTCATTCATTTAGAAAGTTTATTGGGAGTTCCCTGGCAGTCCAGTGGTTAGGACTCGGCACTTTCACTGTGGTGTGCTAGGTTCAATCCCTGGTCGGGGAACTAAGATCCTGCAAGCCACATGGCACGGCCACCAAAAAAAAAAAGAAAAAAAAATGTTTATTGAGCACCTCCTTTGTGCCAAGCACTGTTAGAGGCAGTAGGGTATAAAACTTCCTGCCTCCATGAAGCTTACATTCTTTTGTGGAGATTAGACTGTAAACCAACAAACAAACCAAAAAATAAATTGTAGAGAAAGTGAAAAAATGACAAATGCTATGGAGAAAAAATAAAACAGGGTGGTCGGTGGGTGAAGAATAGGGAGGGATGGCCTCCCTGAGAAGACGACACTTAAATAAAGACCTGAAAGAAGTAAAAGCAAATGCTCAAGGTTTTTGAGCAGCTGAATTTTGCTAGATCTCATCATTATCTTAAAACTGAGGAAATTTTAAATGACATAATACCCAGGTAAAAATAGATTCCGATAGAAACTTGCTTTGCTATTAAATATGTAGGAAATGAGGTCCTATTACTCTTTTTGTTTTTTCTATTTTAGAATGTAAAATATCTAATGAAATATGTAACTTTCTTTAACAGCAAAGTTCAGGTAGCTCACATTGGAAACAATACACTTTTTCAGTATTGCTGCTTTTTTTCAAAACATTTTTTTAAAAAGCTCTTGGTTTTTTTTTGTTTGTTTGTTTTTTATTGTGATAAAAAACATATACAATTTACCATTTTACCCATTTTTAAGTGTACAGTTTAGTAGTATTAAGTATATTCATATTGTTGTGAGACGGGTCTTCATAACTTTTTCATCTTGCAAACTGGAACTCTGTATCCATCGAGCAACGCCTCCCCTTCTTCCCCCCCTACCTCTGTAGCCCCTGGCAACCCACCACTCTACTTTGAATTTCTATGAAATTGACTGTTTTGGATACCTCATAGGTGGCATCATACCATATTTGTCTTTTTGTGACTGGCTTATTTCACTTAGCATAACATCCTCGAGGTTCTTCCATGCTATATCTCAAAGCATTTTGCAGTACCTCTTATGGAATTGTCTTTTGAGTCTATGGCACATTCTTTTGAAGCTATTCATTTATTCAAGCCTTATTCCAGGCCCAGGGCCCCTGCCCTAGAGTGCCTCAGAGTCTGATCATGGAAACCATGTATCATATAACATGTGTGATAAATACCAAATAGGAAGCAAGTACAAAATACTGTGAGAGTCACGTTTGTATTTTCAGACCTGGACAGCAACAGTGAAAGATGAACTAGCGGAAGGATGGAAAGAAAGAGCCAACAGACTTTGATATCAATTCAGACAGAAATTAAGAAGGTAGCAAAGGTGGTGGTGGAGGAGAAAGACGAGGCAGATGGAGGGATAAATTGGAGGGAGTGAGAAACACCCCTACAGGAGAAGCAAGGAGGTAGAAACCAACAGGTGATAATGAACATGTTAGGCTTAGTAACTATGCAAAGTTATAACCACTCCTAGGTCTCAAGGGGCAAGGAGAGGAATTAGAGCCTTCGTAGGAAACTTTGGTCTTCTACAGAAGAATTTACTACTACCAAACTATGGCCAGGCAAAGAAGGAGCTGGAGAATAGACATCCCAACTTCTTTCTCCTCTGACCCACAAGCCCACTCTGCAGCTCATTGACTGAACCTAATCAGAAACCGTAAGCCACCACTGACAGCATCCTGAGGCACAGCAGGTCTGAGGGTACCCAGAATATCCAGCACCATTAGTTTTTATTCTCCCCATATTATGTGTGAAGTAACTGAGTGGTCATCAACTTGCCCGAGTTTACAGATAAATGGCTGGAGCCTGTTTTATTCCAGAGCCTGTACTTTAACCCATTATTCTGTACTGTGCTCCAGCTACAAAAAAAAAAAAAAAAAATCAACAACAAAGGAAGCATGTCATTGAGCCAGACACTTTTCCTGTGTGCAGAAAATACAACATGAAACAAATGCTATAACTTACTTAAGGATTAGAGTCAGTGTCTAGGAATTATGTTCCACTGCTAGTTCAGTGACTTAAGTAGATTGTTCTGGCTCTCAGATAAAAGCCTGAAGATAAGCTTTTCAGGGTTAGTATGTGGCCCTTTGAAGTCATCAAGGACCTAGGTTTCTTCTGCCTTTCTCTTCAAACCATCCTTGGTGTGTGGCCTGTCCTCAGAATCACAATATAGCTGCTGTAGCCTAAGCCATCACATCTGCATTCCAAGCAGGAAGCAAGAGGAAATGGGGGGAAATACCATCTCCTTTTCTAAAGGCATTTTTCTGTAAGTTCTACCCAACATCTTCTATTTATATCCCATTGGTCAGAATTTAGTCACTTGGCCACACCTAGCAGCAAGGGAGGCTGATAAATGTAGTTTTTCACTGGATGAGCCCATTACTCTCATAATGAAATCAGAGTTCTGTTATTGAAAGGGGGAAAATAGACGTAATCTAGGCAACCACCAGGCTCTGTCATAGGGTCTTACTCATTTTTATATCCGTACAGCCTAACACAAAGACCTGATACATAGTAGGTGTTCAATAAATTACTATAAAACTAACCTCAACTACAAGTAATTTAGTTCATGTAATAGAGTGTCAAGAGATAGGGTTAGAGAAGTAGGCCTGGACCAGATCCTAAAGGGCCCTATCTTCTAAATTAAATGTAGTTTGAACATGATAGTGATAGTGAAGTCTCCCCCCCACAAATAACCTAGGAATAAGGAATATACATTAGACCTATGGGACAAGCTGTGAAACTAATTTTAAGTGGCTATGACCAAAAAACTGAAAAGTCAATTTATGAAGAGGAAAAGCAGTTAATCCCCAGGACAGAGGTATACTCGACTATGGCAAAGCTACTTCACTAACACATCTGAAGAAAGAAGGTACTGGGAGGAGGGGTTGGAGGGCGGATGGTCTGCAATGGACCAGACACAGATTGAAGTAGTCAGGAAGGACAGTCTACCATTAAAATGCTTGTACTGTCCTTTATGAGTCTTAAGATTCCCTTTTAATATCAAAAGTTTTATTTACCTTCTACTATACATACATAGTAGTAAAAGAACTTTTAGTATCAGCTGATTGAGAAAATGCAGATATACAAATTCTATGCCTTTTGCTTGATCTGTAGAAGTTGCTTTCATATTTTTTTGTCCACGAGCCTCAGTTAAGAAAACCAGTTTACATTATGACTTAGTGAAGATCACAGTTTCTCAAAATGGAACTTAGTGCTCCTCTGGCAGATCAGCTAGCGTTCTGGTTTGTACTTTGGTTTCTTTTGGATTTGGTTAGGCCCTGTCACCTTTGAATTCTCTTGGAAGATAGCACCTGGCTTTTCCCTATGATTTCCTTATTTTACCCTGGAAGCTTCTTTCACCTTTAATACTAAGAACTTTGGACTTTCTATTAAAGAAAAACTACTAAAGTGTTTTAATGCAGATTTGCATTTTAGAAAGATAAGCTTGGAGGGATTGTGGGTGATGAACATAATAGAAGAGAAAGCCAAATCAGAAGTAGGAAATTCTTGCAGGAGTGAAGCCAGAAATGATGAGGGCCCAAGGTAAGCCTTTTGGGGCCAAGATAGAAGCAGAATAAGGAGTTTAAAAGATATTTCTACAAATGTTAGGGACTGTTTAGAATGAACGTAGCAAGTGGGAAGAAAAAAGGAGAAATCTAAGATGAAGAGGAATCAAACATTTCTGGTTTAGATGACTGAACAAAATATGGTACCATTCACCAAGACAGAGAATATGGCGGATTGGGGGAGTTCATTTTGGCATACTGAATTTTAGTTGCCTTTAGGAATCATGTAAAAGTATTTGTAGCTCAAGTTAGAGCTATGGTTATACAGATGGGGTTGGAGGAAGGAGGTGGAGGATCTACTGGTGTATTTGGTGGTAATTGAAGCTGCCCAAGGGCATGGCTAAGGGCAAGAGGAGCTGATCATTGATGCCACTTCTAACATTTTGTGCATCAGCTATGGCATATGAAAAGATAAAATTGTAACTTATCATACTTATCTATATGCCAATGTATATATATTTAGGAATGTGGTTCTTCATAGTTTTAAGGAGATATAAGTGGGAAAGGAGTAATTGCATATTTGATTTATTATATTATATAAAATAAGATGTTTTGATTGGCATCAGTATCTTATATAGGGAGTTCTGAGTGCTTTATCACAGTCTACCTTCCCTGCTCTTTTGTTACACTACTCTGTATAGCCAGGTTCTTTTACATTGAAATGATTGAGCAGTAAACCCAAGAAGTACTCTGGTAAACACTTAGCAATTCAGAATACCCAAAGCACAATGATTTGGATCTAGAAATTCTTTACTAAATATCTGTTGAGTGAATGAGTATCTATATGTAGATAGATAAGACAACTAAAAAGAAGCTGTGCCCTTGATTTTTTTATAATTTTATTTGAAAATAGAATCAATTCATAAAATACTCGCCTCTGTAGAATATATTAAATATAGGATTTAAGCCAGAAAACACAGCTGTGTATTTTTTTTAATAGACATACCAGGTGGGAGATTATTTCTGACAAAAGACAAAATCTTTGCCCTTAAGTCTCTTTCTGAATTACAAAAAGCAATTATTTACTATAATTTTACATAAAAATCCCCAATGTATATAGGTACTTAGTTCTTTGAATCGTCTCTCTTCTCCTCCTTATAAGCAATTTACTTAATTTTCTTTTCTTCTTCTTCTTTTTGTTTTTTGTTTTTTTTTTTTTCCTTTTTTTTACAGACCAAAAAAGAAGCACCTGAGTGGTCTAAGACACAAAAAATGAAGACCTAGTGTTTTGGACGGATTTGCTCTATCATTATTTACTCCTGAAGGTCTTTTTCTGATGAACAAAGTTTGTCTTAATCATGTACTTGACATTTTTTAAATAGCTAATTTAAAGTTTATTTTAACTGAATGTTAAATTAACAAATTATCATAATAATCAAACTACATAAAGTGCAAATATTTGGTTTTATCTATTTTGTTACAAAATAAATATTACATACTCTATTATGATTTAAATTTTGGAGCTTTCATAATTCTTTAAGGCATTTTAAACATGTGGCTTATAAATATTTTGATTAGTTGTTATATTGGTGAGTATTTTTCTAACTATATAAATTTTGAATTTAAATGTCATAACACAAATACCAAGACACCTTACAATTTTTAAATTAATAATCATCTGTGAAGTCTACTAGAAGGCATTTTATATGCCCAATAATGGTGGTCAGATATCATGTGAGTGGATATGAATTGCTGATTCTTTCTTGGGGCTCTGTTTTTTCTTATATTTCATATTATTATTAACCAATACAGTCTGGTACAAAGTCTGTTATTCCATTGGTCAAGTAAAAATTTGGTGGAAAGTGTCTTGTTACTTTGGTCAAAACAGATGCAGTATGGACCAAATATCTAGTCTGTAAGAAAAAATCAGTAGCATTTTCTCTTTTTCTTGTCATAAAATATGCTCCATTTATCATTCAAGAGTTACAATTTAAAAGAAAGAAGCGGGGTGGAAGAGAAAGAAAAGAAAAGAAAAAGAAAGAAGTATATTTTCATGTATCAGATTTTCTCAACCACTGTTGACGTAGAGGCTGGACAATTCTTCATTCAGGGCAGGAGTGGGGCAGTTCTTTGCCTTCTGGGATGTTTGTCAGCATCTCTGGCCTCCACCACTAGATGACAGTAGCACCCGCACCCCCAGCCCGAGTTGTGACAGTCAGAACCCTCTCTGTCCCTCAGGGTCACACATCACCCCCGCCACTGATGCGCAAATCACTGATTATCCTGGTAGATATGAAAAAAGAATCTATCTAATCACTGTGTTCTTTGAAAGTTTACAGTATCATAGGCTATTAGTTGAGTGTGAGAGAACAGAAAAAGTCTCTGATAATAATATACACTTGTAAATCTGCTGTTGGCCTAAAAACCCTAATCTCATCCTTCCCTTTTATTTCGTTTGGATACATCTAAACTACGACTTTATGCAACAAAGATTTGTGAAAACGGCCTTTCTCAGACACGCATCCTAAATCCACATGCCCTTATAATTCATTAAAACTAAACTTGTAGCATAATTTGTTTCCTTCCAAAATGCTAGAAGAGAATGTTTGTTTTATTTTCACCTCTAGTTATTAATCGAAAAGCATTTTATAGTTTTGTTCAGTCAACCCTGTTTGTTATATGTACGTATTTTAATATAAAGGAATACTGATTGATTATCCAAGTTAAAGTAATGGTGTGGACAAAGGCACAGAAGCAGGAAAATTTGGAGCTAATTTTAAAAATAGAAAATGCAGTGATGAGGAAATTGAGGAAGTCTTCCTCCCTCCAAATCCCTATTTTTCTCCCTCTTCCTTTCCTTTCATTTGTAGATATGAATTACTCCTTTAAAAAAAAATAGTTCTTTCTATCATTTCCTACCATTAATAAATCTCAGGATTAGACTGTGGTATGAAATCTATTTAGATGACATTTGCGAATTTTCTAATTCAGATGCCACTCCTTCCAGAAAATTCTATCTGTTCTACCATAGTAATTTGTGTACTCTGTACTCTATATCTCTAATTCTGCTTACCATATTTTAATTATTTATTTATTTATTATTTATTTATGGCTGTGTTGGATCTTCGTTTCTGTGTGAGGGCTTTCTCTAGTTGCGGCAAGTGGGGGCCACTCTTCATCACGGTGCGCGGGCCTCTCACTATCGCGGCCTCTCTTGTTGCGGAGCACAGGCTCCAGACGCACAGGCTCAGCAGTTGTGGCTCACGGGCCCAGTTGCTCCGCGGCATGTGGGATCTTCCCAGACCAGGGCTCGTACCCGTGTCCCCTGCATTGGCAGGCAGATTCTCAACCACTGCGCCACCAGGGAAGCCCTACCATATTTTATAATAATTGCTTACTTGTCCATTTCCTTGAAGGCAAGAACTATTTCTTAAGCTTTTTTTGGTCCTCAGTATTTAGCACTGTGCCTTGAATTTAAGCTGTAAATGTTTATTTGACGAATTTGGGCACAGATGAGATACAGTGATGTAACTTTTTTTAATATATTAAAAATCAGAGTTGTTTTTTTTTTTTTTAGTATCACAGAATCTATTCTAGCTCATTTCTTTTTGTTTTTGGGGGGTTTTATTGAATTTTTGAATTTTATTTTATTTTCTTATACAGCAGGTTCTTATTAGTCATCCATTTTATACACATCAGTGTATACATGTCAGTCCCAATCTCCCAATTCATCACAGCACCACCCCCCACCGCCGCTTTCCCCCTTGGTGTCCATATGTTTGTTCTCTACACCTGTGTCTCTATTTCTGCCCTGCAAAGCGGTTCATCTGTACCATTTTTCTAGGTTCCACATATATGCGTTAATGTACAATATTTGTTTTTCTCTTTCTGACTTACTTCACTCTGTATGACAGTCTCTAGATCCATCCACGCCTCTACAAATGACCCAATTTCGTTCCTTTTTATGGCTGAGTAATATTCCATTGTATATATGTACCACACCTTCTTTATCCATTCGTCTGTCGATGGGCATTTAGGTTGCTTCCATGACCTGTCTACTGTAAATAGTACTGCAATGAACATTGGGGTGCATGTGTCTTTTTGAATTATGGTTTTCTCGGGGTATATGCCCAGTAGTGGGATTGCTGGGTCTTATGGTAATTCTATTTTTAGTTTTTTAAGGAACCTGCATACTGTTCTCCATAGTGTCTAGCTCATTTCTTAATACCACTACAACCCTTGCCTTTTCTTTAAATTTCCAGACCTTCATTTTCTCTTTCTAATTTTTTTTTTAATAAATTTATTTATTTATTTTTGGCTGCGTTGGGTCTTCGTTGCTGTGCGCGAGCTTTCTCTAGTTGTGGTGAGCGGGGGCTACTCTTTGTTGCGGTGCGCGGGCTTCTCATTGCAGTGTCTTCTCTTGCTGTGGAGCATGGGCTCTAGGCGCACGGGCTTCAGTATTTGTGGCTCTCGGGCTCTAGAGCGCAGGCTCAGTAGTTGTGGCTCACGGGCTTAGTTGCTCCGCGGCATGTGGGATTTTCCCGGACCAGGGCTCGAACCCGTGTTCCCTGCATTGGCAGGTGGATTCTTAACCACTGTGCCACCAGGGAAGCCCTCTTTTTTTTTTAATATTTATTTATTTTTATTTAGTTGTGCCGGGTATTAGTTGCAGCAGGCGGGCTCCTTATTTGCGGCATGCGTGTGGGATCTAGTTCCTGACCAGGGATCGAACCCGGGCCCCCTGCATTAGGAGCACAGAATCTTAACCACTGTGCTACCAGCGAAGTCCCTCTGCTTACTTTTTTTTTAATTGTGGTAAAAAACACATAACATAGATTTTACCATCTACCCATTTTTAAGTGTAGGGTTCAATATGTTGAGTTTATTCACATTGTTGTACCACAGGTCTCTCAAACTTTTTCATCTTTCAAATCTGGAACTCTATACTCATTAAACAACTCCCCTTTTCCCCTTTCTCTCACCCTATCACACAGTGACCCAGAGTCACTATGTTGTACAGGCAGTGGTTGGATAATCACCAGGAAGTTTAAGGCCAGATTCCCACCTTTAGGGGAGGTTGAAGTTGTTAATGAGCCAGTTTCCCTTTTATTTTACGATCCCGAGAGACTAATGATAGACAAAACAAAAGAGTTTGTCTTAAATATTACTCCTTTAAAAAAATAATTAGTATTGTAAATGCTTCAAAGAAAGACTTCCTGAGGCTTGGAGGTCACCAGGCAAAACTCGCCAGCCAAGCAGCTATCTAGAGTCCTCCAAGGTAATGTTTACTTTCGTTGATTTACAGAGCCCATGGTCTAGTCCTCAGCCTTACAGGACTCAAAAACTTAATTCTGTTAATGAACTAAAGATGACACATCTTTCAGGAGTATGCCCACACCTACTGGTTATAAATCGTAATGTATCAGTTGTGAGTGAAAAGTAAAACTATTATACAGAATGTAACTTACTGGGATAAGCACAAATGATGTGTTCTTGCCTTATTTTCCCTTGGCTTCTGCAGTACTGTACTCTCATTTTCCCCCTTGCTCCTCTTCTAGCTGATCATAAAACATTAGAGTTTTTCTAAGTGTCTTTTCCCCCTTAAGTCTTTTTTCTGTTCTCTACTTATTCTCTTGATAATTTCTGCTCCCTGGCTTCAGTTACTATATGCCAGTATTCCCGAGTTTATAGCCCTAGTCCAAACTGTTACCTTTTAATATAAGACCGGCCTACTTGACATCTCAACTTGAATGTCTCATTGTGACCTTAAACTTAACATGTGCAAAACTGAATCCACCAAGTTTCTTCTCCAGTGTTCCCGGTTTCAATAAATGGCTCATATCAGTGGCTATTCAGTGGCTTGTATTACAAACCTATGAGTCATTCCAGACCCTTTTCTCATTAGGCCTCAAGCTTCAGTCACCACGCCCAGATGATCTAGCTCTTAAATAGTTCCCTTTTTTTAAACTTTCGATTATGAAAATTTGCAAATATATAAAAGGGCAAAATAAATCTTGGGGTGATGGATATGTTCACTATCTTGATTATGGTGATGGTTTCATGGGGGTGTATATGTATAAAAATGTTGATCAAATTCTACTTTTTTTTTTTTTTTTTTTTTTAATTAATTAATTTATTTATTTATTTTTGGGTGTGTTGGGTCTTCGTTTCTGTGCGAGGGCTTTCTCTAGTTCCGGCAAGCGGGGGCCACTCTTCATCGCGGTGCGCGGGCCTCTCACCGTCGCGGCCTCTTGTTGCGGAGCACAGGCTCCAGACGCGCAGGCTCAGTAGCTGTGGCACACGGGCCCATTTGCTCCGCGGCATGTGGGATCTTCCCAGACCAGGGCTGGAACCCGTGTCCCCTGCATTGGCAGGCAGATTCTCAACCACTGCGCCACCAGGGAAGCCCTCTACTTTTTTAAATGTACAGTTTACTGTATGTCAGTTGTACCTCAATAAAGATGCTTAGAAAAAAGAAAGGTAAGAGTTAGGAAATCACCATTTAGTAACCCCTGGTGAAATGATTCAGGCATCAATCACCAATGAATGCTAAAGCAGTTAGAGGATATCGGAGAACTTTATATCAGGTCATAACCACCAAAATGCTCTAATCGACCTTAGATTATGTTGATTTATGTGACTCTTGATGTGATGTAACATGAAGTGTAAAACAACACCTAGGGCTTCCCTGGTGGCTCAGTGGTTAAGAACCCGCCTGCCAATGCAGGGGACACGGGTTCGAGCCCTGGTCCAGGAAGATCCCACATGCCGCGGAGCAACTAAGCCCGTGCGCCACAACTACTGAGCCTGCGCTCTAGAGCCTGCAAGCCACAACTACTGAAGCTCGCGCACCTAGAGCCCGTGCTCCGCAACAAGAGAAGACACCGCAATGAGAAGCCTGCGCACCGCAACGAAGAGCAGCCCCCGCTCGACGCAACTAGAGAAAGCCCACATGCAGCAACGAAGACCCAACACAGCCAAAAATAAATAAATTAAATTAATTAATTAAATAAAAACAAAAAAAAAACCACCTATGCAGTATCCTTGCAAAAAAAAATAATAAATAACCTGAATCAGATCAAGTCTTCAGACCTAACTCCCAGTCTGTAGGCAAAACAAGAAATACACCAAGCTTAATGACACCACAGAGAATGAGTCATTCTGGGCACTGGGAATGTTCATTGTTTCTGGGCCCTCAATGTTTCTAGGCTTTTTCAGTAGACAGAGTTATGAAATAAGTGTTTTTAAATAGAGAGGGGGAAATCATGAGTTCCTACCAGTATATCCAATTCTACTTTAAGATTTTTTTAAAGAATTCAACTTCTTTGATTTTATACTTTGTATTTCATTTCCTGTTTGTGAATTTCTGTCACTGCCTTAGCTCAAATCCTCATGTCCTCTTCCCTAGATTACATCAGTCTCCTAACCAATCTCCCTAAATCTACTCCTGCCTCTCTCCAAACCATTCTCCACAGAGAATAATGATCTTTTTCCTTTTTTAGACACTACAATTTTTTATTTAGAGTTTAATCTACAGTTTATACAAGGTATTATAAGATATGAACTTAGAAAACGGAACACATTGCAATTGAGGTACAAACTGAGAGCATAGTATGTCATGTTTCAGTAAATTTAATTGAAAAATTTTAAATGAGGACTTCCCTGGTGGTGCAGTGGTTAAGAATCCGCCTGCCAATGCAGGGGACACGAATTTGATCCCTGGTCCAGGAAGATCCCACATGCCACGGAGCAACTAAGCCTGCGAGCCACAACTACTGAGCCTGCGCATCACAATTACTGAAGCCTTTGCACCTAGAGCCCGTGCTCCGCAACAAGAGAAGCCACCACAATGAGAAGACCGTGCATGGCAACGAAGAGTAGCCCACACTTAACCGAAACTAGAGAAAGCCCCTGCACAGCAACGAAGACCCAATGCAGCCATAAATTAATTAATTAATTAAGTTTTAAAAAATTTTTAATGACCAGATAGATAAGCCTTACTTTTTCCTAAGCCCACATGAAATAGTTCTTTCATGTGTGGTAGAGAATAATTTTATTTTTCATTTAATGCAGTCATGGCAATTTTAATCATAAAATTGTACATCATTGGCAAATTTAAAAATCATTGACTAGGGCTTTCCTGGTGGCGCAGTGGTTGAGAATCTGCCTGCCAATGCAGGGGACACGGGTTCGAGCCCTGGTCTGGGAAGATCCCACATGCCGCGGAGCAACTAGGCCTCTGAGCCACAACTGCTGAGCCTGCGCATCTGGAGCCCGTGCTCCGCAACAAGAGAGGCCGCGATAGTGAGAGGCCCACGCACCGCGATGAAGAGTGGCGCCCACTTGCCGCAACTAGAGAAAGCCCTCGCACAGAAACGAAGATCCAAAACAGCCAAAAATTAATTAATTAATTAATTTTAAAAAAATCATTGACTATATTGATCATAACTTAAAAAAATTTTTTTGCAATAGTTGCAGAAAGGTATTTCACTTGCTGCCTTCACAGGCTAGAAGTTCAGAATTACCTTAACTTAGAAGACTTCTGTGCTGGCATTATCTGGATAAATGCTTCTAAATAGATGGGTTAAAGCATATTTTATTACCCCCAGTTAGAAGCCAATTCTTTTAGTTCTTGTACTAGACCTATGTTGTGTTTCCTTTATATTCAAAGAGAGTACCTACAGTTTAGAAAAGTCTTCATAAATTTCTTTTAAATGAAGCTAACTTGATACATTATTTCTACTTTTCGGGGGGGGGTTTCCCTTATTTTATAGTTGGGCACTTTCTAATTCAAAAACCTAACACTACCTAATACACTTAATTCTGTGACCTAGTGAAACAGGCTCTCAACTGTATTTGGCAATTTAGAATCTAACATATTGCCTCCAAATGGAGTGGGATGGAATAGAATAAAAATGACTGTCCTCTTAACCCAGATGCAATATAAAATAGTTCTCTTTTCTTCTAATAATAGAAATGCTTATGTAGTACTTACTAGGAAAAAAAAGTTTTAAGCTTTAAAGATTTAAGCTATTCAATTCCACAGCATATAATACAGCAGTTATGTCCTTTATTGCTGCCAGCTTCATAAAACTAATTTGTAGTTTCAAACACAGAAAAAGCTATAATACAAGTACAATTTTTCTTTAATTTTCTAAAATTCCCCAGCATGTGGACTAAATGGATTAAGAACAGAGAAAAAAAATTGTTTTAATTTCAATTTCTTCTTTTAAATAATCAAAACATAAGCCCAATAAATCAGAAGAAATGTTAGAAGCTGATCCAAAAACTTGAGTAACAGCTTTGCCATCTTAGGGAAATGCATTGAACACCTTTCGGTTAGTTTATGGTTATAGTTTCCTCCCAAGTAAAGCCAAGCATGAAGTGGGTGGGGGGGATTGCCATGACTTCTAAATATTTGTGAAACATTTTTATAATATTTTTACTATATCACCCTATAATTAGCATGTTGATTCTCCAAACCGCCAGATCTCTGACAATTTTTTAAATTATAGTAAAAAAAAAAAAATTTGTGTCCCTTACACAGCATCGAGGGGTGTGCTCGTAAGTGTTTACCAGCCGGCTCTCAGGAGAAAGGATCCAGATTCGGTGGGACCCAGATTTCAGCGGTGAGATGGGATAAAGACCCCCAAACCACCCAGCTGGCGCTGGGCACGGGTGCACAGCCTCTGCCCTGAGATGCCAGCCAGCTCCACACGCCGCCGCGGCCTATGGGGTGCAACCGTACCTGCTTTTCAAGCTCCTTTTGAGCTACTCTTTACATAATTCAGTGGCCTTTTTGCAGTTCCTTAAACTCTTCCAGCCCCTTTTTTGCCTCAGGATCTTCACCACGGCTGTCTCCTCTGCCGAGGATACTGCGTCCTTCCTCCTCTGGTTCTTAAAAAAGCTTTAAAACCACTGCCCTAGACGATACTGGAATGGGCAATGCCATCCAGACTCTGATTTTATAGGTTTTAGATGAACAGTCCTGACCTCACCCTGCCATTACCACGTTGCCTATACCTCTGTAATTTACATTCTAGTCACTTTCTGGTCCTTCCTCTGGGAGCCTGTGAACCCGCCTTCTAGGTGACTGTGCACACGTCTGCTCTAATCCAGTAAACTGGTGATTTTATTTTCACTCCGGAGGACTGCTTGATCCTTAAGTGCCACAATACCTTTGTGCTCCATGCCAACTTTGCAAGTTGTATTTCATTTGTTTCTGCTAGTGATTTCATCACTGCTACTGTCATGTGATTTTGAAGTCATTGTTCAGACTTCTGTTTTAACATCCCTCTTTAAAAAGGAGATTGTACCTCGTATCTTACCTAAGTCATTTAAATACAATTGAAATGCAAAAGTCACTTTAATCACCTTATAAACATTGTCTTTAAATAATAGGATTTATTTATACCACTGCTGTATATTTCCAATGACATCATTTTCAGGAAAGTACTATGAAATTCTCCATGGCCCTATACTTATTAAGTCTTCCTTTCTCTTCCCTTTCCCCCCTCACTCCCTCTCCCTCTTTGCTTTTCTTTTTTTTTGAAAAGCTTTCTTCTTTATTTCCTTTAATTAGTAAATTGTCCTCTGAATCAGAATAATGAACTTGTTTTTGTATCTTCTTTGATCTGATACTTTGTATCAGGTATTTACTTAATCTATTTTTTTATATTTATTTATTTACTTATTTATTTGGTTGAGCTGGGTCCTAATTGCTGCAGGCGGGCTTCTTAGTTGCAGCTCACTGTCTGCTTAGCTGTGGCATGCGAACTCTTAGTTGCGGCATGCGTGTGGGATCTAGTTCCCTGACCAGGGATCGAACCGGGGCCCCCTGCATTGGGAGCACAGAGTCTTATCCACTGCACCACCAAGGAAGTCCCCCCTTCTATTTTCTATATCTAATCATGTTTTATCCTCTCTTTAATAACCGTAGAACAATTAAAACATTTACTGAGAATCTAAAATTAAATTTCTATCCCCTAAACCTTCAAAGTTCATAGCATATGTAATTCCCTGAATGCCATCTGTTATTGCTTTATTAAGCAAGTTGTTAAATGTAGCAGAAATGTCACCAACATTCAAAACTGTGCTCTAAAATATGTGTAGACATTCTAAACTGCTGATGACTTCTCTCTCATTACTCTGCTCACTTATTTGTAATACCGCAATCAGAGTCATAAATCTGCCTCTTTTACTTTCTCTTCCTTCCATTTATATTTGGTATGATCATCTTGATTTACTATTATTAGCAAGATTGGCTCATTATCATTACTGGTTACTAACACAGTTCCAGGAACACACCACCTATTCTATAAAAGTTACCTCACTTTTATTTTCTTACTTCTAGGATCTTCTAAACATATCTATCTATTTAAAATACTTTCACCAGGAGCTGGAACAAAGCTATGACCCTAGGGACCTAGAACAAATAAGGAAAACACATGTCTAATTCCTATTACCTTTGGTAACTAAAGGATAAAACACGATGGCCACTGAGGCCAACTTTAGGAGAACAAAGAACTTTAGGAAGGCATATCCTCCCACTGGTGTCCTCAGAGCTTAGAATAATGCTTTGCACACAATGAATACTCAATATAGGATGGTTGAATCAATGAATTTGTGGGCAAGCAGAGACAATAGCCATGTCTTATGTGGCACTGAATGCCCACAAATATATATGTATATTCATTAATTGTAGAATTAACTGGTGTGTCCGTCCAGTTGATCAAAATAAATTATATGGTCAAATATAATCACAACATGTTTGTCCATGTGGGGTGTTCAGTCACAGGTTCTTTAGGTACCTTTGTTTCAGTAAAGGTGAAATAAAATTTAGCATGTGATTGTTCCAGCAAATATTCATGCAGACAAGTGAATTGATTTTGGTTTTGTTTTTTTAAAAAAACGATACTTATTTGTTTTCGCTTTATAGAATCAGGAGTAAATGGTTTTGGCAGAAGTATACAGATGTTGATACAATTTTCTTTGGCTTTATAAATAGTTTTGAATTTATTTTTTAAATACCTGGATTTTGAAACTTATTCAATATTTAGATACATAATTCCTTAAATTCCCATTTCGAGGTTTAGGGTTCAGCCCCTTCCTCCTCACACATACTACCCAGGCCACACACCTGCCCCTCTACATTCCATTTGCTTTATTTTCTTTAGAGCAACATCTGAAATTCTTATTTTCTTATTTGCTCATTGCCTGTCCCTCCTAAATAGAATATATATTCCAGGAAAGCAGAAAATCTTATCTGACACTACTGTATCCCCAGTGCCTAGCACAGTGCCTGGTAAAAATTGTCCTTCAAAATTTTTTGAATGGTAGGAAGAAAGGAAGGAAAAAAGAAATGATATTTGCTTCCTGATTTTTTTTTTTACATTGAATTTTTGCTGGAAAATGTCTCAGTCCATTCAGGCTACTATAACAAAATATCATAGACTGGATGGCTTACAAAGACCAGAAATTTATTTCTCAATTCTGGAAGCTAGGAAGTCCAAGATCAAGGTGCCAGCAGACTCAGTGTCTGGTGAGGGCCCATTTCCTGGTTCATGGGCAGCTGTGTCTTGTTGCTGTGCCCTCAACTGGCAGAAGAAGTTTGGGAGCTCTTGGGTTCTCTTTTATAAAGGCACTAATCCAATTCATGAAGGTTCCACCCTCGTGACCTAATCACCTCGCAAGGACCCCCCTCCCCACCTCCAAATACCAGCACATTGGGGAATGCGATTCGACATACCATTCTGGGATGAAACAAGCATTCAGTAGAGCAGAAAAAAAACGTTAACTAATTCGATGACCTTTTCTCCCATGTTACCCAGAAAAACAAGATCATTTTCCATCTCTATCTTAACATCTTTTTTTCCCTGTTCTTAAAAGAAGAGGCTTGGGCTTCCCTGGTGGCACAGTGGTGAAGAATCCGCCTGCCAATTCAGGGGACATGGGTTCAAGCCCTGGTCCAGGAAGATCCCACATGCCGTGAAGCAACTAAGCCCGTGTGCCACAACTACTGAGTCCACACACCACAACTAATGAAGCCCGTGCGCCTAGAGCCCGTGCTCCGCAACAAGAGAAACCACCACAATGAGAAGCCCGCACACTGCAATGAAGAGTAGCCCCTGCTCACCGCAACTAGAGAAAGCCAGCGCACAGCAATGAAGACCCAACGCAGCCAAAAGTAAATTAATTAATTGATTAATTTAAAAAAAAAAAAGAAGAGGCTTTTCTCCCTTCCAAGGTTAACCCCATTATACTTGTACTGTTTACCTTAGATTAACATCCGTGGGTGAGCAAATGATCCAGGAAGAGTGAGAAGTGAGAAATGCAGAGGGCCCAAGACAAAATTCGAACACTTGAGGAAAAGACAAAGGAAAGGAAAAAAAAAAAAAGGAGAACCTCTCATTTACCCCTTGCAATCTGGTTTCTGCCCGAACCACCAAATTGAAACCATTGTCCCCGAAGGCGCTTGCTACACCTCCTGTTACTGAATTTCTAAGTCTGTGTCTCTCACCACGTCCTAAATGTCCTTCTCTCTCTAATCCCTTGGATAAAGTCACTCCTCAATGTTCAGTTGTGAGCCCCATGTTTTGTTTTGTTTTCCTCCATTCTCCTTTGAGCATAAAAAGTATTAGCGGGAAATAAACGTATCCCGCTGTCACCGTCCCCACCCACACTCCGTGTTTTCCCTGAGGAGGGTTTTCCCAGATGCTCCTGCCTCTTTGCACCTCCTGACTATCTGATTGGTACATTTTGTTTAAGGAGCTGCGCTTGTATAGTTTTTCCTCTTTCTGGTTTTTTTTGTGGTTGTGTTTTTTTGTTTGTTTGTTTGTTTTCTACAAAGGAACCACCTTTTCTATCCCTGGGACAGTGCCCTGCTTTTCTTGTTCTAAGTCATAGTCATCACCTTGTGATGAGAGGGTAAGTCTAAGGCACAGTGGGGGGAGACTAAGGCCCACTTGACCTTCACTTTCAACTATTGATATGTCCTCCGATATAACATTTATTAATAAGAAAGAGGGTATAATCTCTATCCATTGCTTTTGTCTTCCTCATCTAGACCCTGCCTGGAAAGAAACATTCTATTTATTGAGCTCCTCACATCTCCACAATAGTAAAGATTTTTTTTAATGAGATCTGTGTACTCATCTTGAATACATATAAAATGTCTTTTTGACCCTTTTCTCTTCCTGATATACCTTTCTGGTGTCCAAACATACAGAACTTGTTCCTCCCGAAAGAGTCAGTGCAGACTAATTTATTTTTTCATCACTTTGGAAATAAAGGTGTCAGTAGCTCTAATAGTTAGTATAATTGTTGTTTTTTTTTTTAAGTCCTAAATGATGAAAAGTATCTTTCTGAGTGAATGAAAGGAATGAATCAATTACTCTCATCTGTTCTCACATATGACTTTCAAATCTTCCTCTGTACCCCTTATAATCTCTGGAGTCTTTTCTACTTCCAATCCTATGTTACCAATTGTCTACAGAATATTTCCTCTTAGATTTTATTTTATCCAATGCCCTACATGTTTTTCAATTCTTTGAAACTTTTTATTTTGACATAATTGCAGGCTTACAGAGAAGTTGCAAGAATATTGCAAATAATTTTATCCTTTACCCACATTTTCCAAATGTTAACATTTTATCACGTGTGCTTTGTCCTTTTCTCTAGTCTCTCTTTTGTTGTTGTTCTAAACCTTTTGAGAGTACTTTGAAGATATGATTTCCCTTTATTGCCGAATGGTTCAGGGAGCATTTCCTAAGAACAAGGACATTCTTTTACATAAGAAGAAGACAATGATCAAAATCAGGAAATTAACATTGATACAGTGCTGTTATCTAATCTAAAGACCTTATTCAGATTTCACCAATTGTCCCAATAATGCCTTTTATGCCAAGGAAAATCTCCAATCATTCATTGCATTCAGTTGTAGTATCTCCTAGATCTCCTTTAATCTCGAATAGTTCCTCAATCTTTCTTTGTCTCTTAGAACATGGATATTTTTGAAGAGTCCATGTGGGTTATTTTGTTGGCTGTCCATCAGTTAAATATTCCTTTGACCCCATCCATCCATCCACATTAATTTGCCCTTGGAACAACAATGAATACATGTAATCCATTTTCTACGTCCATATTCCAGTTTCATATTTCATCACCTCTCAGTAGGTGTGTGATCACTTAACCTCTTTGTGCCTTAGTTCCTCATCGTTAAAACTGGAATAATTACACCTTCCTAATGAGTTATAGGGAGGCTTAAAGGAACTGATATGTTTAAAAGGAATTTACCCTACAAACTCATCAAGTTGTATACATTAAACATACACAGCTTTTTGTATGTTAATCATACCTCAATAAAGTAGTTTTGTTTTGTTTTTTAAAGGGGATTTACCCAATGCATGTCACAAAGTCATTTGCTTTTCATGTGATTTGATTTCTCAACTGTCCACCATTTTGCCGCTCTTACATAAATGCATTCTAGTTTGCCCAGGTGTCTCTAAAAAGGGGCTTCTAGAACTACTTACAACTCACCAAAATAATTGTCAGCCTCATCTGACTATTTTTTTAATTTATTTATTGATTGATTGATTTTTGGCTATGTTGGATCTTCGTTGCTGCACATGGGCTTTCTCTAGTTGCGGCAAGCGGGGGCTACTCCTCGTTGCAGTGCACAGGCTTCTCATTGCGGTGGCTTCTCTTGTTGTGGAGCACGGGCTGAAGGTACGCAGGCTTCAGTAGTTGTGGCATGCGGGTTCAGTCGTTGTGGTGCATGGGTTTAGCCGCTCCTCAGCATGTGGGATCTTCCTGGACCAGGGCTCAAACCTGTGTCCCCTGCATTGGCAGGTGGATTCTTAACCACTGCACTACCAGGGAAGCCCCTCAGACTATTTATTAATATTGAACCTGTAGTCAGTTAAAACCCCTAGGTGATTTTTCCGCATCACCTTTTTTGGTATTAGTATCATTACTACAACTAATACTAGCACCAGTACTTCTTGGCCTAACTATATGTGCTGAGATCTGCATCGAACACCTCTTTGGATGGCCCTTTATGTTATGTACTTCTCCCAATTCCATGCAGTAGTTATTTTCTGCATTTTTGAGACGAGGAAACAGATTCAAAGCAGTTAAGTCACAGGATTTGTATAAGTGAAGAGAGCTGGAATTCAGTCCCAAGTTTTTCAGAACATGAGTAAAAGTCTTTGTTTCTCTATTAAGTATCGTTTTTAACTTCTGCCCATCCTTCTGGCTTATTGGAACCCTTAAGATTCCTGATTTTGCCAGCCAACATATTAGCTTTTTCCTCCCAATTTGCATCTTGTATAACTCTCATGTCTTCCTCCAGGTCATTGATGAAAATATTATTTGAGCGATCCCCCTGTGATAAATGTTGAACATTTTCTTCTACATTGAAATCAATCACTCTCTGGGTACAGTTTTTTCAAATAGCATAAATAAATCTTGCTAGATTGTAGGCTAATTCACCTACAACCATCTTATCCACAAGAACAACTTGAGATTTTTTTTTTCATGCCTCTGGCATCCCCCCTGGCTACTAATCTAATAGCACCACTGGGGGAAAAATGTTTGTCTTAGTTTAGCCCAGCTTGTTTGTATTGGAATAGTATTAGTCCCTAGTGGTTATTCCTTTTCTTCTTACAAATTTTCCCTTTAGTAATCTATTCTAGAATTTTGATAGGGGTGAATTCAAACAAGAGTAGTTTCCAAAATTCTGGTCCCTTTCTAACATTGTCACTGAGTTGCTATGTGACCTAGAAAAGGTCACAAGCAACCTTGGAAAATGGACCAGGTTATGTTAAAAATGGTTGATGACCTTTACATTAAGACTGTTTAAATACTAAAACTGATATTTGGAATTTTTCCCCTTTTGAAAAGTTCTTCTTCCTCCCTCAGCATCAGCAGTTGGGGCTGGGGATGGAAAGGGGGTAGACACATACTAAGTTTGAGCCATGTGGGAAAACGATAGGATCCTGAAAACAGCAAATGTCTCTTTAGACCTAGACATTTCTGAATGAATGAGAAAATTAAATCCACCATTTATTAAGCTCAGTGTACAAATTACATTTATATGATTTTGGCCACAACTTACCCAGCAAATATTATCTCTGTTTCACAGATGAGAATGCTGAGAGTTGGAGAGATTTGGAAACTTACCTAAAGTCACTCAAGTTATAAGTGGTAGAGCTGTTAGATATATTGAGTCAAAAAAATTAATAAATAAATAAGTGGCACATTTTTGCAAACTCTTTATGCTGTAAATCATGTCAGGACACTCTGCTGCCATTAATTGTTCATTTGTACCAAATGGTATAGACTAAAAAGTAGATTTGCTTGAGCATCTAAGTGTTTCCTACCCAATCAAATCAGTAATGTATCAGAAGGCAACAATCCTCAAAGTGTTTTCAAAGGAGCACTCCAGTAGCCTCAGGCTAAAGAAGTTCCGTCAAATGTTTGACATAAGTTTCATTCTACTGAGATTCTCTTGGAGATTCAAAGCCTTCTGAGGAGCCCTTTAGAAAAGAAACCCATTTAACATTCGTGAGCCACAGAGCTAGAGTTTCCCTAATCACTTTTGACACAAGCTGTTATAGGTGTTAAAGTAGTTTTTCTTTTTTGGTCGTTTCTACTCCTTGGGACTCCAAGGATGTTTCTCCCGGGGTACAATGAGGTTTAAAAACATATTTTTATTTATATGAACATACCTCTTATTTGACAGTGCTCCCTCATGTCCTGAGGTTGAACCTGGCCTTCACAACCTCCTAGTTTAGGGATGTGCTGTTATCCTTTTTTTTTTTTTTTTTTTTTTTTTTTTTTGGCTGCGCCAACACAGCTTGCCGGATCTCAGTTCCTCCACCAGGGATTGAACCCGGGCTTCAGCAGTGAGAGCACCGAGTCCTGACCACTGTACCGCCAGGGAATTCCCAGCTGTTATCCCGATTTTACATTTGCAGAAAAAGGTCTAGAGTTTCTAAGGAATTTGCTCAGGCCCAACAGCAAGAGAAGGGCCAAACCGAGACTCAGATTCAGATTTTTCTCAAACCCAGTTCAGCACTCTTTCACTTGACTCATGTCTTTGTTTCTCTGCCTTTGATCACTGAAAAAGCTTGCTGACATTTCCGAAAACAAGCAACTTTGGAAAATGGACCAGGTTATGTTAAAAATGGTCGATGACCTTTACATTACGACTGTTTAAATACTAAAACTGATATTTGGAATTTTTCCCCATTTGAAAAGTTCTTATTCCTCCCTCAACACCAGCAGTTGGGGCTGGGGATGGAAAGAGGGTAGACACATACTAAGTTTGAGCCATGTGGGAAAACGATGGGATCCTGAAAACAGCAAATTAGCCCACAGCTATACCTGTTGACATAGTCAATGCGTGTTTGTTCTGTTTGAAGATACTTCAAAAAT
Source organism: Balaenoptera musculus (assembly GCF_009873245.2). Taxonomy (NCBI): domain Eukaryota; kingdom Metazoa; phylum Chordata; class Mammalia; order Artiodactyla; family Balaenopteridae; genus Balaenoptera; species Balaenoptera musculus. The sequence goes on from NC_045802.1 coordinate 46,852,713, forward strand.
AACAACTGTAAAAGAGATTACTGCTTTGATCAGAGAATCTGAATCTCCTTTGTTTGACCATGAATAATTGGTCTTTGTAATGTTAATGCTTCTTTTAAGGAATATCAGATCTGTAAATGCACCTTAATTACAGGCAAGCCGTTTTGGAGGGAATTCGCGACAGCATTTTATTGAAGGTCTTTTCTAGTTCCCCTTCAAATCTAATTACAGTAGAAAGATTATTTTACGCCAAACGGCAAAAAGCTATAATTATTAGTGTTTTCATTCATGTTCACATAGGTGAAAAGAGTTATCTTATTGAAGAATAAGATTGAAATCTTAAAAATGTCCTAGTTTTCCTATTAAGCACAGAAGGAGGTAAAGCCTTAACTGAGTTATACTTGCTAACCTGTTAACCATAATCCAGCCGGCAGCTCTGAAGTCTGTTTTCCCCAGACTTTACACTTGGAAGCACCACTTGGGAATCCGCAACTTAAGCAATGATTGATTCCTAAATCTTGTTTTTAAATTTGAAACCAATTAAACAATCCAGTTAGAGTATATAAGTACAGTAAGGAGAGAAGAAAATATCTTTTTTTTAAAAGGCTTCCAATTGTAATTTTGTGGTATTCAGCTTAGTTATTTTTGTTGTAAGAAAATAGATGTCAATGTAGAAAGTTAGATGTTGCTGAAGATGTGAGGAAATGGGATTGCTAAACTGCAGATCGGATGATTTAGTTAGATATGGGGAAGAATGTCTCAACAGCAGAGTGAAATCTCCTTACGTGGAGGTGGCTTGAAAGTTGCATATTTTATGAAATGGTATGGGGCAAAGCTTGTGAGCCAAGCAGGGCCTTCTCAAAGGGGAAACTTTCCATAGACTGCATTTGCTGTCTTACTTTGTATTCAATCCCCAAATGGAATTTTCTCCTCCTCTGGCCAGAAGGCTAACGACCGTTAAAGCACTTATACCTTGCCCCCACCAGCTTCCACCTTCCAACCTGAGAGCATTTTTTGCAATATCGTGTTAACATTTAAACTTATCATTTTAAAACTATGAATAGAGCCCATCACACCTGTATAGGAGAGGAAATGTCTCTGAGGTTTAAACCACACTGAGTTAGCACATTCTCAGTCATTTGGGGTGTGGTTTTTTTTCCTAATTATAGCAGCAATTAGCTTTGCAGCATTGCATTCATTCCGAACAGCAGGGATGGAGAACAATAATCTTGTTTACCTGAAGCTGGAGAGAGTGTACCTAGCTTTGTTCCCTCCGCAGCCTAATCTAAGTGCTTTGCCAGGTGCCATCCTGCACAATAGAGTGTGACTGGGGCCCTCAAAGAGCCTCCCTCACCTGGTTAATTCAGTTGTCACTGAAAACCTCCACAAGGTCAATGAAAAACAGGTAACACGCCGTTTCAGATTTAATAAGGTGGCGACTTTTATTTACATTGATTTCAAAGACAGAGCCCTCAGATATAGTGATACCTTTTTTTTTTTTTTAATCGTTTAATCTGTTAAAATTATCCCAGGGAAAACAATGGAGCTCCTTTAGAGTGTTCTTGACAGTGAATGAAATAGGAAGATGGCTGTTGTTAAAGGCTCTTTTGCAGTCATGGGGAGGAGCAAATTATTAAATGGACAAGTTATTTACATTTGAAAATGAACTGCATCTCACACGGGGAAATTGGGCGACAGGCGATTCTGCATTACAACGGGAACGTGTCATTAGTTTTCATTTTCCACAACAAAGATTTTAGGGTAATTTCCTTTCATAAGAGTTGTTTCTCTTCTAGGTACATTACCCTTCAAAACCACTGTTGTCACCATTAGAGGGTCTTCGGTTTGGGTTTGGGTTTTTTCCTTAAGGTGTGAGAAGAATAGCCTTGATTATTCTAAATACCTAAATATTAGGGCAAAAGTTTGATTGCAGCCAGCAAGAACTGAAATGGTGGGTGGGTACAGTACAAATGGGTCATAGCCCTTGTACATTGCCAAACGATAATACTCTGAAGGTATACTACAGCGTTTGACATATTTTAGTGTCTTACAGTGTACACAGTTTATTCCTCTACTGTCAAATGTAGGCTACTACAGAGGAAGAACAGTAATCAGTTATACATTAACCATGAAAGGTCATTTCTTGTGGCAAATGCAAGGTCTATTGATCAAGTAATATTTGTTGGTAGAAATGAGTCTCATTACTGAATGAAGCTTGTGAAGGAAAACATTATCTAGTGGGACATCATGATGTGTGCAAATCATCCATTTGTTCAAGGTGGTTTGAATATCATCAAATGTTTATCTGAACTTCTTAAATGTAATTTACTGACTTTTCAGCTAATCAATCCCCAAAGCTGCGTTCTTTTGTCAACTTACTAGGCTGCACATTCAAACAATGATTAATTGCCTCATGTTAACTATGAGATAAGAAAAAAAAAATGAAAAGAAAATGAATGACGTATTCACTTGGGTTGCAAAATGGGCTATAAACTAGTTTCCCAGCATGAGCTGTGGTTTACTTTCAAACTTAAATAACTTGTCCATGTAACCTTATCTTCCGGGCACTTCCTGCAAACTTCATATATTATGCAATGAAGCCCATAAATATAGGTAGAAGTTAACTTGAATGGCTGAAACAGAGTTAACCACACACATGTAGTTAAAGCTTTATCACCATTTCTGTCATAAACCTCTCCCTTTTCTTTAAGAGATTTACCAAGCTATCATAAAAAAGTATTATGGCTGTATCTTTGCAAAACAAGAACCCTTGAGAAGTGGCTTACCTCCTTAAACATACTGGACTTCGCCTTACAGTCCCATAGCCATGAAGCATGAGTGCTGCCACATGTCAGGAAGCCCAGTGTGTTTGCATGTCGAACGTCGCAGGGTTGAGGTGGCACCGGCATTTATTATTCATAAATTCCTAAAAAATTTAACACAGTATAACTCCAATGATGACATATTACTAGAGGTATACTAAACACATTTAGCCAAGTCACCAAATAAACAAGGAAAAGTGTAAAATAGAATGCTTTATGGTAAAAAAAAAAGTGATTAAACATAATCAAATATCTGTAATGAGAGGGATAGAAATTTTCCAGGCGTATAATCAGCCTAAAATAACTGGGCAGGAAAATTGAAAGGATCTGATCCCCTACATTGACTTAGTAAATGGCTATAGCAAGCACCCTGAAGTCTGCTGACTTCTTTTCAAGAGCGAACACCAGTGGCATATCTTGCAGTATATATGTAGCATCTTGAGAAACTCAGTCATTGTAAGTTTCTAATATATATTTTTTAATGGGTAGACACAAGCCCTCTCTTTCTAAGAATGATTTCTCTCCAGAAATATGAGATTATCTTTAATTACCTCTTATTTTCTATGTTCCTATCAGAGAAGTCGGAGGATCATGGAGTGGAGGATTACTGGACTTGAGTCAAAAAACTGAATTCAAATTCTTCAAGGCCCTTCTCAGAGATCTCTTCCTCCAGGAAGCCTTCCTTGACTGTCTGACACAGATAATGCTTTATCTTTTAGGTTTTCAAGGTATTTGGTGTTTAATCTTTAATAACACTTTTGGTCCCCTTTGAGTCACCAGTGCTCTTTAGCACAGTTCATGTCCCATAGTAGGTGCTCAGTAAATGCTTGTTGAATAATGGGTTTCTAAAATTGAGAGGGTTCTATTAGGTGAGATGAATCCTTTGGTTCTTTTCAGACCAACCACATTCCATGAATCCTAGCTCATCTTCCTAGTAATAGGCATTTATGGAGATAGGCTACTTTTTGCATGGAATCGCCAATGCTTAAATGGGACATAGCTAGCAACCTCCCTCCCTGCCTGCCATCCACAACCCCCAATTTCTCTCCTCTCTCCAGAGGTAAACTGTTAACAGTTGTGTGTTAGCCATTTTAGATGATGTATATTTCACATAAATCACGTACATAAATGACACCATGAAATATGTATTAACCAATGACATTTTTTTTTCACCTGTTGTGCCTTTAGAGACATTTCATGTCAGTATAGATATAGCTACTTCATTCTGTTAAAATTTCTGGGTAATATGTGGATAGAGTAGAATTTACCCACTCATTTACTTGACCATTACTTATTGTTGGATATTTAGATAACTGTCAGTCTTTCATTATTACAAACAATGCTGCAATAAACATTCTGCTACATCTATCTACTTTTGTGCACACTTAAGGGATTTTGAGGAATGAATTTCTAAGAGTAGAATTTCAAAGTGTGTGAAAATTTTACCTTTTGATAGATGCTTTAGAGTGCCCTGTGCAGAGAGCCGTTTTACCAAGACCCTACAAAGTTATATTTTTACTAACATTATGAGACTTCCAGTTTCCCCACACCCTCTCTGAATCACTTTCATTTCTGTACATCAGGTGAGCAAAAATGGTTATCCCATTGCTGTTTGTTTTGCATTTCCCTGAGAGTGGTGGGGTTGAGAAACTTTGCATACATTTATCGGCCTCTTGTACATCTTCTTCTGTGAATTGCCTATTTACCACCATTGCCTAATTTTCCTTGGGTTCTCTCTGTCTTACAGATTTTTTTTTTAAGATCTCTTTTATTATTGTGAATATGAATCCTTTGTTGCAAATGTTTTCTCCCAGATAGTCACTTACTATTTAGGGGTTTGGAGTAAAGGGGTCATTTGTCTTTTACCTTCATGGTCACACTGATACACAAGGCTCTCCATTAGGTTAGACTTTCTCTTGGACTTTATTATATAAATTCTTTATATAGCATGTAGAAATTAGGTTTGATCTATCCGTGGGCCAACTGTTCTCACCAGTTTACCCAGTTTGTGATTTACCCTAAGCACTATGTCTGTTCTTACCTAGAATTCCCTCCTCTCTCCTCCTATCTGCTGTTTTGCAGAAACTTGTTTTCTTTAAGGTCAATTCAAGAATCAAAGTCCACAGCGGATCTCTCTCTCTTCCTTGTTCACTATCCACTGGCACAAAGTTATTTTGCTATTTTATGTGCACATATACTGTAACTTCAACGAGATGGGAAGCTACCCAACTGCAGATTCCTTGCTTTTGCCATAACTCCCACTGTCTAACACATAGAGTGACTCTAATAAATAACTGTTGGTTGTTTTAAAAATTCTTTTTTATAAGAAAGTACTTAATCTATCCCTTCTCCCCCAGACATGTACACCATCCCTGTGCATTTCTTCAGCCATCTTTTTTGTGTAATTTGTCTTTTGTTCCATTTGTCGTTAGGTCACACCTGCTTATAATGTCTGAGGTTCTAAACCTCAACAATAAACTGAGAGCAATGTTAAGGATCTGATTTTCTCAAAATTCTCTGGTGGCACAAAGAAGACTCTAGTATTTTTCAAATTTGAAAGACGCATCTCTAAAGTCTAACTTATTCCCTGGGACAGGTTTTTATTTCATGCTACCTGAGACCTGTCTTCTCAGACACTAAAGAGAGACTATGGCTTTACGGCAGTTTTTTTTTTTTTTTTTTTTTTTTTTTGGTTTATTTGTTTTTTAAAATTAAAAGTCAAAAACCTAATCTACACTACATTAAAATACAATTTATATTTCATTGATTGGTCAAGTTGTGCTTCTTATTACTACTGCTTCTACTGTGCTTTCCTTAAAAAAATTTTTTTTATATCATAGAATGTTTCAAAAAGATACAAAAATAGTGAGAATGAACCCTTCATGTACTCATCACCCAGCTTCAACCATTATTAACTCGTGGTCAATCTTTTTCATTCATACCTTCATTCAGTGTTTATCCTCTCTGGGTTATTTTGAAGCAAATCCCCAAATGTCCCATCATTTTATACTTAAATATAAAATTTAAGTCCGAAAATGTAGTTCAAAGCTCTGGAGGCCCTTGTGTTTTGTGTGTGTACGTGTGCATTCTTCATTCAGACATGCATTTTCATATCGTACTCTACACGGCAGAGCCATGGTTGGCTGAAGAAACAAAGATGAATGTAACATGTAATATAATAAAAATAAATTTGATAAGTGCAGTGATAGTGGTGGTACTCAGTACATAAGGCCATCACGACAAAAATGATAGTTCCATAAGGTCTGTATGTTTTAGCTGAGGTGGGATTGCTTTTATGGGTTTGTGATAGGTTCTCCTCAATTTAACTTCAAGTCTCCTACAAAAACAAATCTGTGAAGACCAGTGCCAGAAAGCAGGATCTCATCTTTTGAAATAAAACAAATAGTTCTCAAACCTTTATTCTTTTTTTTTCCTTTTAATTTCAAAATGATTTCAAACTTAAAGAAAAAGTTGCCAGAATAAACAAAAAATTCCCATATTCATTTTACCCAGATTCATCAGTCACTAACATTTTGCCACATCTGCTTTCTCTATCTCACTGTTTCTCTCTCTGTCCCTGTTTCTGCCTATCTCTCTCTGTACACACACACACACACACACACACACACACACACACACACACACACACTGTTTTTGGCCTTGATTAATTCAACCATTAGTTGCAAACATCATGACCCTTTATCCATAAATATTTAGGGAGTATATTCTAAGAACAACGGTATTCTCTTATATAACCACAGTTATACTGTCGAGTTCAGAAATGTAGCATTGTCCATACTCAAATTTTGCTAATACCCCAATAATGTTCATTGCAAACAATGCTGCAATAAACATTCTGGTACGTCTATCTTTGTGAACATTTAAGTGATTTTGAGGAATGAATATCTAAAAGTGGAATTTCAAAGTGTTTGAAAATTTTATTTACAGTTCATACTCAAATTTTACTAATTAGCCCAATTATGTTTATTGTGACAGTTCCCTCCGGCCTCCCCCCATGTAGATCAAACCAGGATTATTTATTCCTTTAAAAAGAAACAGTAGCTGAAACTTTGTCTTTCATGACTCTTTCATCATATGCATATTTTTAAAATTTATTTTTGGCTGCGTTCGGTCTTTGTTGCTGCGCGCAGAATTCCTCTAGTTGCTGCGAGCGGGGGCTACTTTTTGTTGCGGTGCGCGGGCTTCTCATTGCAGTGGCTTTTCTTGTCATGGAGCATGGGCTCTAGGTGCATGGGCTTTAGCACGTGGGCTCAGTAGCTGTGGCTCGGGGGCTCTAGAGCGCAGGCTCAGTAGTTGTGGCGCACGGGCTTAGCTGCTCCGCGGCATGTGGGATCTTCCCAGACCAGGGCTCGAACCCGTGTGCCCTGCATTGGCAGGCGGATTCTTAACTACTGCGCCACCAGGGAAGTCCCTCTTTCATCATATTTATTGTACATTTTTGAAGAGTGAAGCCAGTGGTTTGTAGAAAGTTCCTCAATTTGAGTTTGTCTGACTTTCCTCATGGTTAGATTCAGGTGATGTATTTTTATGGACAATACAACACAAGATAAACAACGTTGCATCCTTCTCAGTTCATCACATCAAAAAAACCCCCAAGATATCAGTTTGTCCCATTAATGATGATGTGAATTTTGATCATCTGCTTAAGGTAGTGTCTGCCAAGTTTTTCCATTGGTAGGTTACTATTTTTCCCATTGTAATTAATACCTTATTTGTGGGGAAATACTTTGAGACTATGTAAAATATCCTATTCCTCATCAGAATGGTACCCAATCATTTTAGCTTCCATTAATTCTTGCCTTAATCAATTAATACTATGATGGTTGTAAGAGGGTGATTTTTCTGACTCATTTCTTCTACATTTTAAGATGGCATTCTATGAAATTTTATTCTTAATTTTACCTTCTATGTTTACAAGAATAAAATTGAGTTCACCAAATGTCAGTGGTCTCTCTGGTGTGGGATACTGCACTCAGAGGCATCATGATGGGCACAGAGACAAGACCATTTGTGTCCTGCAGGGACATGCGATTTCGTAGGGGGAGATGGATTCAAGGCAGATGGTTAGGAGTGCTTTACTGGGGATACAAAGCTAATGGGAAGGAGAAGAAACCAAAAGAGTGTAATTTTTACTGGGGTATATGGAGTGACCTTGGGAGAGAGGTGGGATTTTAGCTGGGCTTGTGATTTATGGTATATGTAGTCAAAGACAGACATCGGAGGGAACGGGAGTGGCATTTGGGAAATGACAAATTAGCCCTATGGTTAGAGCCTAAGGTTCCTGGGAGAAGAGGCAGGGAGGCGTAGGGAGATTCCAGTCTGGAAAGATCGGCTGGGGTTGGCTCAACGTCCCAAACTGAAGAGTTTGGACTCCAATTTACTGAGAAGCAAGAAACATGTTTGGGGGGGGGGGGGGCGGCGGTTACCTGCCAGATAATGCTTAGGGCAGGGACTGTATCCTACCCATCTTTATATTTCCAAGGCCTACGGCAGTGCTCAGCACACTAAGGATGTTCAATAAATGTTTTCAGGCACCAGTGATGTGCTGGATGATTTAGAATAGGGGTGTGTGTGTGTGTGTGTGTGTGTATGTGTGTATGTTTTACTTGTGGGTTGAGGTCATGATGGGAGGGTGGAGAAGGGGCATGTGGGCCCTTAACTCTGAAAGCAGCTCTCTATTGACTTGTTTATAGAAAAATGTTTAAAATATTAAGTTCCTAGACCACCACCAACATGCTCCCCTGACTTTAATTTTCAATTCCCAGAAAGCAAGTTTGGGAATTACTTTTGAACAACTTTAGGAGAACAAGCCTCTCAGAGAGAATATAGTAAAGACATCCCATTAGAAACCATTTTACTCTATATCGCCTTTATGAATATTTTAGAACTTAAAAAACTCCAAAAATGGGAATTCCCTGGCAGTCCAGTGGTTAGGACTCGTCGCTTTCAATGCGGTGGCCCTGGGATTGGTCGGGGAACTGAGATCCCACAAACCCTGAGGCGTGACCGGGGGGTGGGGGGGGGGTGGGGGGGGGAGGGGTGGGGGGGGGAACCACAGAAAACACAAACAGCCCTTAAGAGATGCATATGAACTTTAAGAGTCTATGCATTTTGTCAAAACGCTGTAAATAACCTAGTTCATTTAATAGGGGAAAACAAAGCAAGAACGTAAAATGAGATACCCAAAATAACTTTGAGTATAAATCATTGCAGAAGTCTTGTTGATCACTTAAGAAATAAATTAAAGCATATTTATATTTAAAACATTCCCAGGTTATCCCTTTCCAAACTTCAAACCTTGTAATCTCTCTTCAGCTTGTTTACTCTGCAGTGAATGCTGAAAATCTACTGGCTTGGTTAAGAAGGTTTACATATTTTCCCAGCACGGGGTGTCGGCAAGTTGTGGCTATATTTGGTGCTCTCAAATGGAAAATCATTTGATCTTCACCTACAGTTCCAATAAACCCTTAACTGTATAGAGGTAACATTTATGTATGTTTTTTATTAAAAACATTTATTCTGGTTACAAATGGAATATGTGGCAATTGTGAAAAATTTAGAAACTATTCAAAAGTATAAAGCAATGTAAAACCACCCATCATTTGACCATCCAATGAGAGCCACCAAAATACATACGTGTTTTGTATTTTCTTTTCATCTTTGGGTCTGTGTTTATAAAAACCTCTTAACTTTGTTTTACTTCACATGTCGTGAGTATTTTCCCATGTGACTAAATATCCTTTAATAATATGAATATGGTAGTAGATTCAGTGGCTGCTCTTGAACTACTCTCCTATTGTTGGATACCTGGGTTCTTTTCAGTGTATAATGTAATATATTTCCCAGAGGGGGAATTATCTATTGTTTTAAACGTTGTTTACATTTTAGCCTTCTTCTACTAATTGTCAAACTGTCCTCTTCAATATTTACAGAAGTTTACACAACCATCACCAGTGGATAGACGTGAAGGCATGAAGAGCCAGCATTGGGCTTAGCGCTATCCTTACACATTTCATTCACAAATTAACCTCCAAAGGCGTATTTTCTTGTGCCCCGTGCACAGTTCACTTGAGCATTCAGTAGGAGTGCCTCACAGCCTAGGACCATTAGTGCTTTTGTCATCACATGAACAGCAATTGGCTCAAAACACTGCTCATTGTGATGCTGGTGATGAAGCCTCCTTAGTGTTCTAAAAGATTGTTTGGTGTAACTACTTCAGTTCAGGATTTTTCTCTTGACCTTTCCTAACATGTTGAGAGTCAGAATTCAAATACTGTACAGTTTAAGCTACAGTATGCCTGGCCCTGGCCTGCAACTTGGTTCAAGGCATTTATAGTTGTCTGCTTATTATACTAACAAGGTGGAAAAAGCAATCCCAGTACACCCAAAAGGTAAAATACTGTTTTTTGTATATTACTAGAGTTTTAAAAATAGGATAAATTATAGTACATTTAGGAATAAGTGCACATTGAGAGTTTTATGAGATATTTCAGGAAGAACACATTTAAATCCAAACTTAAATATAAAATTTAATTTCTTAAGGACTGGGGTTGAGATAGTAAAAAAATAGAATATGAAGCTTTTTTCTTGACATCACTTTAATTTATACAAAAAGAAGTCTATAATCCTATTTAAATTACATACTGTTTCATCACAAAAGGAAAGGACATCTTTTCTCGTGTGTCTTAATTTTTTGAGTCAAAATGGTTTGAATTTTGACTAATCTCATTTGAAGCTTCTGTTTCTTGTGTTCTTTTCTCAATGGCATTTTTTTCTTTTTATGTGGGGCTACAAGCAGTTGCCATTAATGAATAGAAAAGATTAAAAGTGTGAAATAAAGGACAATAATTCTGTCTTACGTTCCTACTGATACAGAGTCTAACACTAGGTGGATAATTAATGATTATCAAAAAAGTCACTTTAAATTGAATAATCTTACCCTAGAGGAGAATTTACTCCCTTATTAAAAAAAAAAGAAAAAGATTTTTATTCTTTGTCGTGCTTTTTCTATGGCCCAATATCACTCGGAAATTTGACTTTGATTTTACTGAGTTGCAATATTCCATGAATAGTTTCCAAAGTGAATAAAATGTTGTCAAAAGTACTCTGGATCCCTTAATTTCAAGCCCTCCGTGACGTGTCGGCCAAACAACTGAGTACAGATATTTCTTTTGCCGTGTCTTCCTATGAACATTGCCCTAGTGATAGCTTCATATTTCTCTCATCTCATCATTCAGAAGCTATTTATCCATTTTTTTCCACTGCCTCCTTCAAACCTCCCCCTCCCCCATCGTTGAATGCCTATTCAGCCTCCACACATTCAGGCGTATTTATTCCCGTAAAGATAGTGACACTTAGGGTTTATTCTAAGACTAAATCTGTGTTGCCCAGTGACTAAGGACTTAAGCATGCACACTGCTTCTGTGCTTACCCTCCTACCTAACTTGACTATTCAACTTTTCTTCTTTCTTTCCCTCCGAATGCTCTGTTTTGGCACAGTTCAGTTAACACACCACTGCCAGGCCACTAATTGATTTTTGAAACCTGACATTTGTTTTTTGTTTTCTCCTATCTTCCCTCATGGTACAGCACTACTAAGCAGGAAGGAATGCAAAGAACTAGAAAGTTCAAAGTAATTGAGTATCTGTCCATTCACACTGTCTGGCTTCACGCCAATGCAGAACCTGGAACATTTGAAAAATATTTATCAAGTTTTAACCCTTTTGGCTAAGTCAGTGAAGCAGGTTTTCAGCTGGGGCATTTGTGTTTACAGCAACAGCAAGTGAGCCTGGTTGAACATGTCTTTTATATGTTCAGAACCGCATGGCAAATGTCTCAGAAAAGGATTTCTTTCCAATTTCCGTACTATTGTACAGTGCTAAGCTAGTTATTTTCTGTGAGACTGCAGAGCTGGGTATTTCAGAGAAACTATTACTTAAAAGTGGCAGCCCTACTTCATGAACCCTTATGTCAGGAATGAAATTTAAATAAATGCTACTGTATTTGAGCAAAAAAGATTGTATTCAGCTTTTCTGCTGTAAATATGTTTCGAGCCCAACCATAGCTAGGTTCATATCTGCATTCATTAAGAAAAGTGGAAATATGAAAAAAAATTTAAAGGACTATAAAAATGTTTTATTAAAAGTTTATCAAATAGTTTTTTTTTTTTTTTTTGCATTGGAAACGCTTTTGTAAATGAAAGCATGTTAAAAAATGGTGTGAAATGTAGAAATATTTCCAGTAAAATAACTGGATTTTATTGCAGCGAAAGCTTAGGTTGAAATAACAGGCCATCAACGCTCTGGTTAAAAAAAAAAAAAAAGAGAGAGACAAAAGGAAAGGTCTAGATAGGTTTAAAAGCAAATTAAAATATAAATAGATACCAACTTGTATTAAATCTAAGTTAGATTTAAAGTTAAAAAGAATACAAAATTCTATTGAGTTATCTATATCACACAGGTTTGATCATGTTATCAGCATTAAGTACTAAAAATTATGCAAGGTTCAATTTTTTTTAAAGTTACATTAAATCCCATACCAATTCTATAATCTGTTTCTAAATTATTTAATTATATAATTGGGTTCAGTATCAGAGAAAATCAGGGCGGCTTTTTAAAGGTGAAGGTGGATGGTGTGAGATTGCTTAGAAAAAAATTTGCCAAAACGCATTAAATAATACTTTGGTAACATGAAAGTAGTCGTCAACCATTCTCTGAAATCAGTGATCACAGCTCTAAAAATGAATCATTAACAAGAACGGAATGAAAAGGAGAAAAAATATATTTTACAGCATAATTTTATGTTTTCTAATAATAAATAAACACCTGTAACACTTTGTGTATATAAACTTTTTTAATCTACACACTGAAACGAGATTCCTATCTTTGTTAGATTCACTTCTTGAAGAGAACATTTTCCTAAGAACTCTTTTTTTGTAAAAGCTGCCTTACTGTGAAGTGATGTCGTATATGTAAAAATGTCTAATGGTATAGTGTGCTGTCACCGTATATACACATATGTAGTAATATTCCAGGCATTTTTATTTCAGTGTATTGTTATGGCTTCCCAATAAGCCAGATAAAAATCATGTACAAGAACATTAAGGATTAAGGAAAGTGCTTTCCTTAGGTGATTGCTGGCAAAAATTCACCTTCCCATTATAACGCAGTCAATGGACAGTGATATATTTTGGCTATTACTTTCCTACAAATTTGGATTCCCAGTTTTCAGAGCTGCTGCCTGTCTAACGTTTGTGGCTTCTTCGATTGTCTTTTCGTAGGAGTAGGTGCCATGGTGAAAGGTAAATGTGCTACGTTTCTGTTTTGTAAATATTAAACTCCACTTTTTGAACACACAGGGGTAGCAAAAATAAGTCAAAGATGTAATGTCTATTTAAATACGTTTCATCTAGTCGTCAGTGCTTAAATTAGATTGCATGCTTTGGCTAGAATCAACAGTGTAAATATTAAAAACTTCAAAATTCATATGACCCATCCCCCTCCTCTCCATACACGGATACGAGGTTGAAACGTGTGTGAAAACTACTCCTACCCATTTAAATACTGTAGGAAAAAAAAAACCAAGCTTTTATGTAAGGACTTAAAAAAATACTTGCCATTAAAACTTTTATTCAGGACATTCCAAATTTGCTTTGCTAAATGGATATATTCAGTGCTAAAGATACACAGACACAAGAGCTGTTTTTAAATTTATCACACCGCCCCTAGTTCTGCGCTAAAGAAAGTACATTTTGTATATTTAAAAATACACGCTCATTAAACAAAACTCTCCAAAACCCTAGCGCCCGCACCTAGCTGCCTTCTAGGTTTCAGCTTGTGAGTTTCAGGTCCTTGCACAACACCTAAGACCTGCAAAACTCTTTTTTCTCTCTAATCCTGGCAGAGAACAGTCCGTAGAGATCTCCCTCCACGTCTCCACCCGAATTCCCTCTCTTCCCCAGATTCCACCCGCTTCTTTCCTTCCTCCGCCCCCAGCTCCGCCAGCCCAATCTGTCAGAGAAGTTGTGTACAAACTGCGCGGCCGCCCTGCGCGCGAAGCTCGTGGCCCGAGAGGGGTGCGGTCCGCCCGGCGGAGGCGGAGCTCTGGGCAAGCTTCTCCTTTCTCATAGGCTAGTCGCTCCGGCCCGGCCGGCCTCGGGGCCTCGGGATTCGCCGGAGCGCTGCCAGTCTTGCCGGCGGGCCCCGCCCCCCCAGAGTTGGGTAAAATAGAGGCGGGCGTCAAGTGTCAGTAGTCGCGGGGCAGGTACGCACGCTAGCAGCTTGTTCGGGGACACCGGCAGTGGCGGGAGCGGGCTCCGGGGGAGCGAGGGAGCGTGGTGGGGCGGGGCGGGAGAAAGTGGTCGCCCGGAGGACATCGGCGTTCACGCGAGGCGGAGCGGAAGAGTTTGGGTTTTCGTGCGCGCCTTCAAAAACCGCGCCTGCTGTGAGCTGAGGGGTCCGCCCGGAGCCTCCCCTCCTCCGCCCGCCGCCCCGCGCCGAGCTCGCCGGCCCGAGCCAGCGTGGGCGACGTGGGAAGCTCGCTCAACCCGCACCCCGCGCCCGGAGTCGACCCCCGAGTTCCCATGGCTACGCGGGTGCTGACCATGAGCGCCCGCCTGGGACCCATGCCCCAGCCGCCGGCCCCGCAGGACGAGCCCGTGTTCGCTCAGCTCAAGCCCGTGCTGGGCGCCGCGAACCCGGCCCGCGACGCGGCGCTCTTCCCCGGCGACGAGCTGAAGCATTCGCATCACCACCCGCAGGCGCAGCCCGCGCCGCCGCAGCCGGCGCCGCCGCCCGCCGCCGGCCCAAGACTGCCAGCCGAGGAGCTGGTCCAGGTAGGAAGAGCTGCTCCCCTCCCTCCGCCTCCCTCCCGGGACTCGGGCGTGTCCCGCCGCTGCGACGCGCGGGCGACAGGGGCCGCTCCAGGCTGGGGCGCGCGTCGGGGCTCACCGCGGCCCGGGTCTGGGGGGGCAGCCCCGCCCTGCCCTCCTGGCCGGGCACTCGCTTTTCGCCGGGAGAAGGTGGGGGGACCTGAAGGGGAGGGTCCAAGGGGAATCTGCCCTGGCAGCTCTGTCCGGGAAAGATCAAGGAGGGAACTGGTGCTCACGCGCACCTTGGTTGTTTTTCTTCCACTCGGGGGATGAAACCTCGTACCTCACGCCCTACTTCGCTTCGATTCCGCGTGTCCTCTTAATCCCGCCTCCTGCCGCTGCCCCGGCCTTGGACTCCCCCCCACTACCCACCTCGTCCCACGCCGTCCCGGGTTCAGTGGAAACGCAAATCGGGGTGCTGGAGGCAGGCCTCTCGGGGTGCTAGTTTCATATCCCTTGGTGCAACCTGCTTTAGACGCTATCGTAGGGCTGCCTTTGGGAAACGGGAGTTGAAAAGCTAAGGTGGTGTTGGAGCGCTTATTTTTCCTTAAAAAGAAAGACAAAGAAAGACCGGGGGGTGTTGGTTTCTTCATGTGCGCGTAAATTTCCTCCTGGAGCCTCGATGAAAGCTGGCAGTTGGCTTTTACACTTGCCCGGCAGCCGAATTAGAGCAACCGCCTGTTTCTTTCGCCCACGCAGGGAGTCATATAGCCCAGAAAAAACTTCCCGGGACTTTTAGCCTGTCCCAAGGAAAAAAAAAAAAAAAATTGGAAACATACCCACATGCAAACAGCTGGAAGAGCTAAAATCAGAAACCACTAACCACCATGGGAGCGAAGTGCACGAAAGGGTTTAGTTCGGTTTATTTCAAGACGTCTCATTTAATAGCCCCTTGGTACACTGTATTTGCTACCCAGCTCCTGCTCCGGGGGGTCTGCGAGTGTCGCGCTGCTGTGAAAGGGCAGTGGCATTTGTCAGAGAAATGACTCACAAGACCAGAGCGTTAATTTTTATTTTTAAATCGTGTCTATGCGGGAAACACGGTCTATATCCACACCGAATGATTCGGGGTCTGATTTGAAACACTTGAAATTAAGTAGTAGCAAAAAATGACTGTATTATTCACTGGTTAGGATGCCGCGGTTGATCGTTCTATGAGCATCTAGTTTGGGGTGTTTTGTGTGTGTTTGTGTCTTTTTTCTGTTGAAATTTCCTTTCAATGTAAAAAATTGTAGAAGTTTATGTTATACCAGGAAAGACGACAGCTGTAAAAGACGGAGGAGACCAGTTACAAGCTGGGTTGTGTCCTAAAAAAAAAAAAAAAAAAAAATGACCATTTTAAAATGATTTGGTTATTTGTCAGTTTACTGCTTAGAAGACACAAGAGAATAAGGATGACTGAGCTTTTTACAGAGTGAGGGGGAATGTAGCATTGGCCCACTGAGGAGCACACGATAAATCTTTGGCTGATGACTGTGCTGGCGACAGGCAGCCTCTCCCCACCCACGGGCCCCTTAGCACCACTCTACCAAGGGAATGGTTTTCCCCTAGGTAATTAAAGATCTGTTTTAGATAGGGATATGAATAGGAACATTTCATTATCATATTAACCAATTACAGAATCTGCTGATTAAAATCAACATTTAGATCAAATGGTGAAGGGTGAAGTTGGTTTGTTCTTTCAGTGGATACTATGTTTTGCTCAACACATTGTATTTAAGTTTCCACTGGACTATAAAATGGAAAAGGCACTGAAATAGCCAAGGAATATGTTTTATATTAAATATTTTAGCAATATCTACCCAAGCAAAAAAAAAAAAAAAGAGAGAGAGAGAAACTTTGCAATATTATGGTTGAGGTTTGCTGGGTTTTTTTTTTTCTTTCTGTTTTAAACACTGAATTTACCTGTATGACATGAACAGAATCAAGGTAGTTTGGCCATATTACAATACTGTATTTCAGTTGCAAACTTAAATGTAATGGGGCAGGGAACCCTGCTTGTACGTGAGTGATGATAAAGTATACTTTATTATTGCATCAGAAAGGAATATTTTTTCTGTTTGCTTCCTTTTTCTTCTTGGTTTGTCTCTTTAACTTTTTATCTGGGGTTGATTGGGGGCTATTTTACCAAATACTTGGTAAACACAGTTTCGTAAGTTTTTGGTGAACCATTTTGTTACACAATTGACAAATAAACCTGATATGTTTATAAGCAACACTTAGGAGTTTGCCTTAGTACTTTTCATAAGGATTGTTGGGGGAATTTTTAGTAAGCACAGTTTGTCCTTCCTGAGATGATGAATTGGGTGGATTATACATGTTTGTATCTCTTCTTTTTTAGACAAGATGTGAAATGGAGAAGTATCTGACACCTCAGCTTCCTCCAGTTTCTATAATTCCAGAGCATAAAAAGTATAGACGAGACAGTGCCTCAGTCGTAGACCAGTTCTTCACTGACAGTGAAGGGTTACCTTACAGTATCAACATGAATGTCTTCCTCCCCGACATCACTCACCTGAGAACTGGCCTCTACAAATCCCAGAGACCGTGCGTAACACACATCAAGACAGAACCTGTTACCATTTTCAGCCACCAGAGTGAAACGACAGCCCCTCCTCCGGCCCCGACCCAGGCCCTCCCTGAGTTCACCAGTATATTCAGCTCCCACCAGACCGCAGCTCCAGAGGTGAACAATATTTTCATCAAACAAGAACTTCCTACACCAGACCTTCATCTTTCTGTCCCTCCCCAGCAGGGCCACCTGTACCAGCTCCTGAATACACCGGATCTAGATATGCCCAGTTCTACAAACCAGACAGCAGTGATGGACACTCTTAACGTTTCAGTGTCGGCCGCCATGGCGGGTCTTAACACTCACACCTCTGCCGTCCCGCAGACTGCCATGAAGCAATTCCAGAGCATGCCCCCTTGCACATACCCCATGCCAAGTCAGTTTCTTTCCCAGCAGGCCACTTACTTCCCCCCATCACCACCAAGCTCAGAGCCTGGAAGTCCAGATAGACAAGCAGAGATGCTCCAGAATTTAACCCCACCTCCATCCTATGCTGCTACAATTGCTTCTAAACTGGCAATTCATAATCCAAATTTACCTGCCACCCTGCCAGTTGCTTCGCAAAACATCCAGCCTGTCAGATACAATAGAAGGAGTAACCCCGATTTGGAGAAACGACGCATCCACTACTGCGATTATCCGGGTATGTGATCCCACCTGGTTGAAGCATCGATATGTGTATTTAGTGTGTGTTTGTGTGTGCCTTTTTACACGGGAGAGTAGTGCTTGACGATAAAAAAAAAATTCACCTACTCTGTTCTTGTCGCATCACAGTCTCTGTGCCTTACCCAAGTTTGTAACCGTTTAGTTACCTAGTGTTTATGTGATGTGTTAAAAAGTCTGGAATATTTGGATAAAAAAGGTTACTTTGGACTTTTTTCTCTTTAATATTATATACGTTAGAGTCTTGCTACGTTTTCTTTGTTTACCATAGCAATCTAAATTGGAGTTCTTAATTCTACATTAAGTACCCTTAAAAGGGATTACTTAAGTAAGGTAGGGGAAAATAAGGGGTGGGAATGAAGAGTCGGTTGCTACAAGACAGAACTGTCTACAGAATAGATTTCAAGGTTGGTTCTGATAGCATGTGAACATACGCTTATTCTTGAATGAGATACGTGGCCCAAAATATAAATTGATGACAGTTATGAATAAATCTGCAAGTTGCTGGCATAAGCTAGTTTATGATTAATACAGGGTATAATTTATTATACATGATATGGCATGACATACTAAATGAAAAAACAAGAAATGTGGGAGTACAGAGAATTGCAGTCATCTTGGATAATGGTTTAACATTGTCAGCTCTAGAGCCATTAAAATTTTTTAAATCACTGAAGTATGTGTTACTAGTATAAAGCACCTACTGGTATAAACACAAATTTCCCATTTGTAGCTTGGCTTGATTGCCTGCTCTCTTTCTGGTAAAGTGATACATAAAGCAAATCACGTTATACCTTTAATCAGGTAGTAGGGGAGTATGCTTTAAGACATCTCTTAAAATTGAAGTTTCAAATACCTCCTTGCGTGAGAGATTTCTTCTTTAAAGCCAGATTTTAAACACTGAATCATCAAATGTAAAGATTGCAAAAGGATCTCCAGAATGACACGCTGTTCTTCTCCTTTATTTTAGGCTGCACAAAAGTTTATACAAAATCTTCTCATTTAAAAGCTCATCTGAGGACTCATACTGGTATGTTAATTTTCTTGTTAATTCTGTGAGTTGTGTAAACAGTATTAAGTGGTATTCACCCTTTAAAAGCCAACATGTGGTTTGATCTCTTCTTTCTTCTGTCATCTTTTATTTTGTAATGGCCTACCTTTTCAGCACTGGCTTGGCTCAAAATTCAGTTCAGTGAAAAAGTTTGGTTCCAGGAAGGCTGATGTTCCCTCACTAAGGCCTTGCCCTGTCACCTCACGTAGAATTAATTGCTTGCAAACATAAACAACGATGTTTACTAATGGATTTTAAAACTTTAATGGCACTGCTATTCCTATCTTGAAGGAGAAAATGTAACTCATTTTCTCCCTCCGCAGCAAATCAGTTGGCTTCTATAAAACTATATCAAACACTAAAACCTTTTCTATTTAGCATGTAAAGCGTAACTGCTGAATACATTATCTTTAGTTTCACCTTAACCTAAAATATCTGCATTTAGCATGTTTTCCGTGCTTGGTGAAAGGTAGGGTCGAAATTGCAGAGTATTAAAATCAGGCAAAACTGGGGTCGTGGCTTAAAAGTTACTTTACATCCTACCCCAGCCCGTATTTTATACATCGGAGAGACTTTATCCTTATTCTAGCTTATATCTCATCCATGTTTAACATGTTTAGCCCCTATAATTTTATGAATACATATCTTGTCAGATCTATACAGTCATTTTAAAATGCTTTTTCATTTTAAAACTTTACATCAGAACTCATTTGAGGACGAAACTAGGTGGCAAGCTGTAAAAGCCTCCAAGTACCCAAAGTATTTGCAAATATATAGGTGGTTACTGTGATTTTCTTAAAAGGATAGCCCTAAAGGGAGGAACTTATACAAAGTGATGGTGTTTTTTTTTTTTCTCTCAGTAAATGCAGCTTTAATCTAAAGTTCAGAGAATAAGTTTGCTAATAAAAGCAATGACCTAGCAAAATGTTTTATTCCATCATTGCTATGGAAACCAAAGTATTCAACAGTTCCTTTGAATGGGTTGTTGGATTAGTGTGAGGACTTGAATCTCCCCAGGCTAGATGTTACTATGGAAATTGAGTTTTGATAAATGAAACAGTTATCTCTTAACTGCTGCATTAAAAAGTAAAAGCCTTTGAACAAAGGTCAGTGCTGAGATAGAGCTCTAAGAGGAATATGGCTGCAGACATTTTGTGTGCACTTAGGAAGTATTGCTTGATATCCCAGTGATAAACACTACTTCTTCAAATCTAAATAGTGTTGGTGACAATGTGGTAGATTCCAGGACTTTCTGAGAAATTGCTTTTAAAGAAAAGACATCTCATGTATTTATCAGTGAAACCAATGGGTTAATTCGGCCCAAAGTGTTTAGATAGAGACAAATTGATTATGTAAAAGGAAAGATCCTACCTCAGCAGCCCAAAGTAGAAGTTATATTTATAGTTAACAGCCGTTAGGCATATAAACTCAATCTGAAGTTTTCAGAATACATATGACAAGGCCATGAAAACATTCCCTATAGAAATACTAAACTATCCCTTATGTGTTATATATTAAGGAAACATTGAAAATGGGTTTTTACTTGAATTTTGATTAAGGAGAAGAGGAAATAACTTCGAAACTTTTGAACGATTTTTTTTTTTCCTTTGAAAGTCCTTGAAACAGGAGATAGAAAGGAGGGAACACGTTTCTCCTGAGGTTAAAGTCTCCTAATAAAAGAGGAGGGCGATACTATATAGCGATGTAATCAACTGCTTATTGCAGGGATGTAGTCAGAGCATATCTAAATGGCCTTGCAACCCCTGTCAGGGTTGAGTGCTCTGAATGCTTACACCTAGGATTCTGGAACTTGACCTGCTGGCAGGGAAATTTAATAGTGGGTTGTCTTAACAATGCTCGTACTTAAAAAAACAGAAAACAACTGAAAAGAAGACGTAGGTCTAGTTTGGGTCCCATGCGTCGACTTTTTCACCAGATCATAAATGTGTGGCCGTCGACATCTGATGAGTGAGACCCTGTAATCCAGTTTAATAAAGTTTTGTTTGATAGCCTTTCAGATGCCTTGGGGAGGGTTTGTAGCAGACTTGTTCATCTGGCTAAACCCGTTCTTGGGTAATCATAGAGCATTGAGGTTGTTTTCTCCTCATTTCTAGTTTCTAGACAATGCCTTTGAAAATTACCTGTGCTCTCTCATTGCGTCCTCCCCACCCTGCCTGTCGTTTTTTAATGAATGTCTCTGAAGCCAGCAAAATCTTTTTTTTTCTTCTTCTTCCTTTAAAGGCCCAGGTACTTCTAAGTAACTGCTCTCATGTGATAGATTTTTGTTTCCTTTCTGTCTCCCGCCCACCCCCTGCCCACCTCCCCTGACAATTTGTTAGGGGACTTTAAAAACAATTTATAGGGGAAGGTCGATCTTGTTTTTGATTTCAAAAATAAAAAATAACTTTTTAAACGATTGCCGTTTTGCAGGCAGAATGTGAAGGACCCTAGGATTTCTTTGGAATATAATTGTGATTGCTTTAAAATGTCAAGTTACCTTATGTTTTAAAAATGATTTAAGCAATTAAAACAGCCTATGCCTGAGTTCTATTTAATTGCATATTCTGGGTTTTTAGATTGCAAATGCTTCTTGACTTACGAATTGAACATAAGGAAATAGTCCTTCCAGAACAAGACCTTTTTAAAAAAATTTGGGATGAAAGAGTAGAAAATAATCAGTTTCTTGAACCAGAAGTCTCATAGCATTCAAGTTTTTCTAAGTTTATACACTTTGATTTCTTTATTCAGAAAGAATATGCAGATAATAAAAAGTACTATCTTTATATGGGTAGACAAAATACCTGAAACGGATGTTTCCTCTATTCTAGGAAAAAAACTATTTCACTTAAAAACATGCTACGTCTTTGTATACATGTGGTACCATACTTATAAGCCTATAGGGGTACCCTTCAACGTGTGTAGGGGTGTTTGTGTGTTATTTGTAGTGTGTGTATATACGTGTCACGCCTCTGGTTAGAAATAATTACGGCTGCTTCTAGGCAACAGTGTCAAGAAGTGTATATTTCCAAATAAAATTATTTGTGCTTTTAACAGCATTTAAATTCAAACATTCTACTGAAATTTGTGTAAGCCTCCTGACGTGTGCAAGGGGCTTTACCCATTGCCATCATTTGAAAGCTGCTCCCAAGCACCTTTGTAAAAAAGAGATTCACATACCATTCTGCCCTTACAAATCAAGGTGACTGTTAAACTGATTCATAAATCAAAAAGAATATTCTACTGCAACCAGCAGAGTAGTTGTTTCTGCTCATACATCTTACTGTCTTTAATTTCATAGTGAAGATTTTAAAAACTTCTGAGCACAGGCTTGGGGCCAAAATATAGGAAAAAGTTAAGACTATATATAACAAAGAAAAATTTGCAAGAAACTGAAAAAAATTTCTCATCATCTGATACTGGTTTCTTGGTATGCCTAAGAAGTACCATAAGTTAAAATGCTGCTTTTACACTGAGTGTGGAAATTTCTTTGAAAATTGTGTTTACACATCAGTAAAAAGTACTTACTTTCCAAAGAAAGAGTTCTGAAAAAGCAAATAGTGAACTCTGAATACAAATGTTTGAAATCTGAGTAGTTTTAGTCTCATGTATGGCTGTGCACTTAACCCTAGAGTATATACTAAAGCAGTTGGGAAAAGAGGGTATGGTAACATTTTAAGGTCATTGGTCAGCTGCCTGCAGCAGGGCAGAAAATGAGCATTTGTGCAGAGTCTGAGCAGCGCACGCTCTGGGCTCCGGTATCCCTTAGACCCGGACTCTGCACAGGCTGCTACGTGTGGACTAAGTGATCCCAGAACGCCTTGCCCCGGGTTGACAAGAAAAGGACCACTGGAGACACCCCACAGGAGAAAATGGAAGCATAAATAACAACACAAAATGGACTGTGGGTGAAGCACTGTCCTGTTAGAATCTCACAGTGAGCTGTATTTGGGATTCCTTGTTTAAGAAAGAATTTCACAGTAAGCCTTGGAAAGATTTTGAGCCCAAGCCTACTTGTAAAGGGACTAAATTCCTTCGTTCTGCCTTACTTGCTCTGTAGAACACTTTCTTTTCTAATGACATTTATATTAAGATGTTACCATGTATACTCTAAAATACAGAACCTCTGCTAGAGGTTTATTGCTAAGCATTGATTTTAGTTTCAGTTTGGGTACTAAAAAATCCTTAGGTATAAATTCCTGTCTAGTTCCTTGCTCTACACTTATTATCCATGAAATATATTAGATATGGATTTTTATTTTAAAATACTGACCATGTTGATAATAAAGGTATTTTGATTTGTAGCACTTCCGTAGAAAACATTCATAATGTTCTGAGCATGAGTTACTCCTTTTGTGGAACTGTGGGAAGTGGTAAAACACTTGAAAAATATAGGAAGGACTTCATTTCCTTAGAAAATGATTTAGAGCTGAAATCGGCATATGATTGTATATACGGCCTTAGTGGAGATCATGCAGTTTGGATCTAGAGCTCAATATTGGTTAAATGTGTAACCTGTGTTATTGGTAAAGGTGAAGAAGTTTTGCAGGATGAAATTATTTAGTACTCAGTGATTTTTGAGTCTGTATTTGAAAACTATGCAGAAAAAAGTATCACATTTAGCCTGTGTTATATGTTACTAGTTAAACATTCTTAAATTATTTTTGTTTGCAGCTTTGAAATTTATTTTCTATATTGACAATTTCAAGTTAATGTAAAAAAAAAAAAATAGTGGCTTAAAGAGATTCTCTGGTTCAGACCCCTGGAAAGGTATTTATGAGCGTGAAAGCTTAGAAACAATTTCTTTTTAATGACTCACTGGGAAGATTAAACTTTGCTTCTGGGACTTGTTCTTTCATCCGAAAAACATTTACATAGGAAATTGATTAAACATTGTTTTGAGATGATAAAGCTTATGGAAGGTTAAGAAGTATAATTTGATTAAGTAAACGTTTTTGACTGATCTTGTGGAGGATCCAAAGAGAATCTCTTCTTCCTTTTGTTTTTATAAATTAGTGGGAGAAGGTGGTTCATAGATGGATTAAATAGAATTGCTGAAGTTGAGACAGAAACAGTTAGCTGTGAAGGTAGTGAGAATGTAGTTTTTTTAAAAGTAATGGTTTAATCACCAAAGGTTTTTACTTTGGCAGCTATTTTTAGTTTTATAGAATGTAGTAGTTGCTGACTTGATGACCTACATCTTTTCAGGTGAAAGATTAGAAACAAAGTAATGTCCTACTTCAGTAAGTGTCTCTGTAGCAGCATTCCTATTCTGTCAGCCTGTATTATTTATATTCAAGGATCTTTAACAACTCTGATTAAGGGTGAGTTACTGTTTTAGAAGTACACCATAGGTAGCATTCATTTAAAAACATCAGGGCGAAAGAAAATACTTTTGACTACTTTATAAATATAAACCTTTAAGAGTTGGGAAGAATCTGCAGGTCAAGGTAACCACGTTAAGTGCAAATCAAAGGAAAGGGTATCTAGTACTCATTCAGTGCTAGAAAAATGAAAACATAGAATTTTTCTATTTTCGTTAAAAAGGAGAAGGTAAAGTATTTCACCAAGACTTTGCTTTTTTTAAAAAAAATTCAGTTTGGGCTCTTATTACAAGAAGGTGAATCTGAATGTTGTCTTTTTGTCAGGAGACTCAGGAATTGGTATTTCATTAACACTATCGATGATAGAGGTTGTTTTTGTCCAGAACCCTTAGGAGAAGTAGCAGAGAGGAGCTTAGGTGCCTAGAGATTGGTCCTGCTGGGGTAGAGATATCCTGTGTGCCCACCCCTGTCCCCTTCAGGTGTGGCAGTTGCCTGGCTGCCTTTGTTTGGCCAGCACTAGGGGCTCCACAACTGCTTGGTTTTCATCAAATCCAGTCCAGTTCTGGAAAAGAAAGCTCGTTTACATAGTTGATTTATCCTTGGGCAACTTCGGGATGGATAATCAACTGATTCTGAACATGTCCTTCTGAAGAGGCTAAAAGTACGGCTCTCGCCTAAATGTACCTTTAGTCAGATTACACTCGGTGGCCCTCAGCAAAACAGGCCCAGGCAAAGCCCTGCTGCAGGTGGGGTCGTGGAAAAAAAGACACAGTATGGTGGTCTCACACTAGATGCTTTCCTGTCTCTTATGCCTTCCCTCCTTTTTGTGAATGAAAATTCCCAAGTCGGTCAGCCTTGGGCCGAACGTGATTAACCAAAGGTGCACGGGGAGAAGTCAGGCAAGAGAAGACAGTCTCTGCCTTTGAGGAACTTTCACGGCTAGTTAAGGAGGCAAAAATACAGCTATTTGAAGCCTTCATTCAGCAATATCTGTGCCAGTGTAAATCAGTTATTTAAATCACATTGAAGTGATGATGGGGATATAGAGAAGTGGAATGATTTCTCTTAGACTGTTCAGAGGTTTTCTAGAAGGAATCAGGTGAGTCCGATTTTAAAGATAAACACACAGGGAGAAAGAAGGGAATTTCTTAATATATCATTTTAATTAGCCTCCTTAAAGTGAGTACATTATTGACAGGGATACTATATCTAGTAAACATTAGGTGCGTTTTGCAAATACTGGTAATACTGGTAAGATCTTTGAAATGAACTGCCTACCCTTCTGTTGCCAGGTGTAGGAGATGTTCTGCAATGACCTTTAATAAAAAGATTTTTAATGGAAAATTACTGACATAGATATATACAAATATGAATTAATGAGCCCAAATCGTCTTGCTTTATCTGTTTTTTAAGATACCCAACATTTCCCTATGAGTTTCTTTAATCTTGGGATTAAAGCTTCTTTTTTTTTTATCCTTTTATTAGAATGTATACTGTTTCAGCTCTAAATTCCTTAAGTCACTAATGATGGGAAAAGATCTAATTATTCTTGAATTGCATGAAAATATTTTCCTCCTGAAATAAGAGCTTATTTTGAGCATCAAGGACTCAAGTTCTAAGAATTAAGCTTAAGTATTGACTATTGAAATAATTTTATTCCACTTTAACAGTCAGAATAGAATATGGATGTTAAGCTCTTTGAGGCCAGAGACCAAGTCTTATTCGTTGTGTTTTGCAAGTCGCTTGGTACAGGTTGCACTCATCAGTACAGGTTATACTCTCCTTTACTAAACATTGACTTTAATTTTGATGATTTTGGGCCTCTATCAAACATAATTGATTGGATTTATTTTTTAGCCATCAGGAAGGAAACCAGGTACACAAATTTGCTGTAACAAAAAAGTTACCTAAAATAACTATTGTAAGATAAATATTGCCATCTGTGATATTTTTCTTTTGTTAGAAGAATCTGTGTAGAACATTCTAGGGAAAGGCCTTGGTGTGAGTCTTTTGAATATGTTCAGCAGAGCAGAGAAACTTTTCCCATTCTATTGTGGCAGATTCAAAAGTCATTTCTTAATCTATTCAACAGAAGAAAAAACATCGCTAAAGACTTTTCAAATACTTCACAGACATGTTCTGCTAACCCACTGAAGTTCCTTTAGCCTGGGGTAAAAGAGAGCCATCATTAGGTGATATTTGGGGATTGTCAGTCCCAGCATAGAACAGCTGTCAGGACTCCACAGGTCCTGAAAAGCAGGTCTCCCCCCCCACCAAGGGATGGCTCAGTCAGGGTGTGTCCTGTGCTTCAGACAGTCTGGGATTTCAGGCCTGCTCTCAGTCCGTTAAGCTAGTCATTAACTGACCTTCACAAGTGGCTTCAGAATCTTTAAATAAAGGTGAACAGTATCCTTGTGTTCCTTAAATCATTCATATATAGAGCGTGTATTGGTGTTTGCTAATGGAGGGTGTAAGCAGGACATTGAGGAAAAGTGGCAGGCCAGGCTTCTGAACGTGGAGCTCATCATTTTGCTTCTGACTCCTGGAGGTGTTGTGCTTGTAAATGAAATACAAGTACCTGAGTTGGGAGTATGCGCTCAGTGTCTGTTTCTGCCTGCTCCCTCCTTCTACTGGTAATGTTTTTGCTTAACATTAATTGACTTCATCAGTATGGACCCATATGTATGTTTAACTTAACAATTTTTTAAAAGATCAGGGATTTCTAGTAAAATAGTCCTAGTAATTTTAAAAGAGAATGAGAAAGTACATACTTTATTTGAGATAATTGAAGCTTGTTTTACATGCTGTACAGATTTGTCACTTTTTTTTTTCTTTTTGCCTTTGGAAAGTTTCACATTAACAGCATGAGAACTTAAAAATACAGTTGATGTTGAAAGAGCTTAACTAAATATTTTAAATTGGTGGTATTGGAAAGAGATTCTGTAAAAATCCAATTAAACTTTTGAAAGCTCTATCTTGTTGAAATAACTTAAAGGAAGTTAGTTTGGTTTCCCAGAAGTACTATGCATAGTGTTTCTGGCTGAGGAAGAAAGGCCTGCATCTGCTATTTGGCCAGAAATTGGGTACCAGTTTCCTCTACAATGTTTTACTTGAGCCGTGTTGACACTTGAACAAATCCCGTAGAAACTGCCTCAAGTGGGGGATAGTTGTCCTTGCTTTTATGGTAAAGCCCTGGCCCCATAACTAACGTCCAGACAGTGGTAGTATTCTTGGCTGAATAATCTATAGATACATATAAATTGAGAGCAAAACCCCAAATGTTTTAGGAATTTTCATGGCTACCGTTTTTCAACCAATCAGTAAAGTAAACTTTTAAAAATACTGATGCAGTTTATTGCTTCCTAGCCAGTAAAAATAGTGAACAAAAAGAGTCTAGTGTCCCTTGTTTCTTAAATAAACTTTGAAAATTCAGTTCTCTTGCCATTTAATTATTCAATTCAAAAAACTAGAATGACTTCTTTTAAAATTGGGGCACTTTAGGAATTTTTTTCCTTGCCTCAGACATCAGAAATAGCTTTCTCTTCCCATTAAATGACAGTAAAGTATTTAACCAACATGTTTGTTTTTGTGATTTATTTTTCACGAGGAACAAAAACAAACACTTGTGTGCAAAAGGTTAATTTTTTCTGTTTGATTTACATCGACAAGAGTGATAGCTACATTTACAACTGGCATTAAGACGTTTCTATGTATTAAACAGATTGCACGTGAATATAAGTGAAAGAAAAGTGGTTTATTTCTTGTTACTCAAAAGGTTTAAGTATATTAGCTTAAATTCTTTGAATTTACTCTGAGGGGGAAAAAAAACCACTTCAGGTATTGAGGTGTGCATTTTTTTAAATGGAGCAGTAGGAACCTAAAAGGGACTTAAAAACACAAAAAATATTTGTGTCTTGGCTCAGAGGCAGAGGAGAGGAGAGAGGGGAAGGGTGGCTAAGGGGTGCACACCACAGGAGTTGAAAGAGAAATCTCCTGGGAAGTAACTGGTACAAAATTCAAAGGGCTGCTCTGGCCCTTCCATCTTTGTCCTTAAATGGGATTTTGTTTAGGAGTCAAGAGTGGTTATCAGGACAGCAAAAATACATTAACCACGAGCTGTGGAAATCTCAGTTGATGTGAACAATGTCTTTTAAAATTTGGACTCAGTTGAGTAATCTTACAACTTCCTGAATATGATCCTGCTAAATCAGGCAGAAAGGTAGTTGGATTTCATTGCGGTACTAAGTAACCAGTGTTCAAAGCACCTCTTCCCTTGCAGAAGAAAACGTTTTTAAGGAATTTAGGAGTTTGGCTATTCAGAGTTTTAAAATGCTATCCCTATAAAACTCAGCAGTAAGCCAGCAGTACTTTAATATGCAAATTGACTTCACAAACTCTCATCTTAAACAAACTCATGGAAAATTATAACAAAATAAAGCAAAAATATAGGAACTACTAGTGAATGCCCAGTGAGAAGTTCTTAGGTTTAGGGATTTATTTAGAGGAATACATGATCTTAATTAAATAGGATTAATTAATTCTAAAACTGGGAGTTACGACTGCCTTATAAATAGCGAGTAGTTTTTTTCCCAAAGGTGACCTTAATTTTATTTGTATATCAAAAATATGCAATGATGCAGGGCAATTGCATGAAGTCAGAAGCTGGTCTGGAGTGAGGGGTAGCAAAGGCCTTTGACAGACCATCCGGGAGTTGGGTGCCACTGTAGGCAGAATCCTTTTGGGCTGCCAATATTGAGTAGTTTTGAAAGATTAGCAACCAGCAAACTTTAGACAACATTAAGAATAGTACAGATTGCAGGGGGTAGGGCAGCGGCTCAGATATCAATTCACTATTTAAGTGAAGAGAGCTGTGAAAGAACAGGAAGATTGAATTAGAGGCTTTTCTATGTTACACATACAAGCTCCATGAGGTCAGGCATTTTTGTTTTATCCTAAGCATTCAGGACGGTGCCTGGCATATAATATGCATTTGGCACGTCGTTGATGGAATGAATTGTGCTTTTTGGCGCAATGCATTGCAAAGGAAAATTAAATGCATTTATCAGCAAATGTTACAATTATTATGGCTGTTTCATGAGCCTTCACCAAAGTGAAGTTATCGGTACCAGACTTTCTGATCTGGTTGAGGAATTATTAAATAGCAAATACATAAAGCTTTAGCACCATTCAACTTTCATCTCTTTCTAGCTTTGCTTTGCTTCAGTCTGAAAAACGGGAAGGTGTGTATGTACGTGTACTGGAGTGAATTTCAAAGAGCCAGTGCCCAGTCGTCCATTTTGGAAAGCCATGTGTTCAAGCAAACTGGCTTACGTGCTGGAAGTTTCAGTGTGGCTAATTCAGAAACTTTTAGGACCACTTCGTTGAAGTAAGGGATCTCAGTTGTGGTCCATTAAGTTTCTAGTATTGGTGAACAGAATACTTTTTCTCTCTATAATTAAGTGCTCTTCTGCAAAACAGTGACTCTGCGCTCGATGACGCGAGGGGTTTTTAGTTCGTCAGGGAATTCACACACTTCCCCCCCTCGGAGCATGAGCGTGAGAGAAATGCCTTAGCTTAGCAGGCAGCGCTGCCTGTGTCCGTGTTGCGAGCTACCCCTTCACCTCCTCCTCTTGGTCCCTTGGCGCAGGTGAGAAGCCGTACAAGTGCACCTGGGAAGGCTGCGACTGGAGGTTCGCGCGCTCGGACGAGCTGACCCGGCACTACCGCAAGCACACGGGGGCCAAGCCCTTCCAGTGCGGCGTGTGCAACCGCAGCTTCTCCCGCTCGGACCACCTGGCCCTGCACATGAAGAGGCACCAGAACTGAGCTGCCGCCGCCGCCGCCCACGTGTCGCCTGCCGCCGCTCCTCCGCCCGCTTGGCAAAACTCTAAACTGCAGACTTAACTGTATAGAGAAAAATGAAAACGAAAACAAAAGACTGGAAATGTATATTTTGTATATTTGAGAAAACAGGGAATACATTGTATTAATACCAAAGTGTTTGGTCCTTTTCAGAATCTGGAATGCTTGCTGTAACCTGGCTTCACCCAGGCAGATGCCAATCATCTCAGACAGGCAGCCTCATCTCAGTGCGGATTGGGGGTGCAGGGTGTGTTTGCAGTGTTCTTCCCAAAGCACCACCGTTTAATGTGACAGTGTTGAGTAAACAAGTCAGTTGGCAGGCACAGGAAGTCGGCCGGATTGTGTGTCAAGATGGTACTTGACATCAGAGGAGTTTTTTCAATACTAGGTAATTCTATAGAGGTGCGCAGCATACCTGGCAAGTCCAAATAGCCATTGAACAAATGTGGGGTTTTTTTTTGTTTTTTTTTTTTTAATATGAGTTGCCTATATTTGCTATTCGAAATTTTGTAAATATGCAAATCAGCTTTATAGGTTTATTACACGTTTTCTAAGATTCTTTTGGGGAAAAAATCATAAATAATTCTTTTGAAAATAACCATGAATACATTGACAGTTAGAACCTGTGGTAAGATACCTTTTAAAACCTTACCAAATTCATCTCTCTAGGGGGAAGAAATAATAATCATTCAAATGAACTTCAAAAGCAGATTTCATGCACTGATTAAAATCAGATTGTTTATTTTAAATATGAGCGACATTTTGTATGAATTCTGAACTCAAGAGCTAAAAAGATAGTTAACGATATTCAGAAATTAAATCTCTTACAATAAGCTGAACAGTATCATTTTTTAAAAAGACAGACTTATGTAGTTTTCACATGGCCATGTTGAGTTTATGATGTAGTTTTCATATATGGAAACATGGACTTTATGATGCAGGTTTCATATATCGAGATGTTTGCTCGTGCAGTACAGTTGGTTAAATGCCAGTTTATGTGGACTTTGCATGTAATATACAGTGAGACACAGTAATTTTACCTAAATTACAGTGCAGTTTAGTTAATCTATATTGTTAATACTGACTCAGTGTCTGCCTTTAATTATAAATGACATGTTGAAAACTTAAGGAAGTAAGTGCTACACATATGCAATATAAAATAGTAATGTGACACCAATGCTGTCAACCAAAGGGCAGAATGAATAAGCAAAATGCCAAAAGCGGTCTTAATTGAAATGAAAATTTAATTTTGTTTTTAAAATATTGTTTATCTTTATTTATTTTGTGGTAATATAGTAAATTTTTTAGAAAATTTTCATAACTTGATAAATTATAGTTTTGTTTGTTAGAAAAGTTGCTCTTAAAAACGTGTAAATAGATGACAAACGGTGTAAATATTTTGTAAGAGGCTTCAAAATGTTTATACGTGGAAACATACCTACAAGAAAAGCATAAGTTGGTTGCTGTTTTGCTTCTTTTTCCCTCTTATTTTTGTATTGTGGTCATTTCCTATGCAAATAATGGAGCAAACAGCTGTATAGTTGTAGAATTTTTTGAGAGAATGAGATGTTTATATATATAAATGACAAATTTTTTTGGAAAATAAAAAGTGCCTAAAAGATTCATGTTGTGCCTTCCTTTTTCCCCTACCATAGCAAAAACAATGAACAAATTCCTTTCTCATAACTATGTAAAAGGGTCTGTTTTATGTGGGCAGTTAATAAAAAAACAATTCCCACTTTGAACCAGTATCTACTTTTGTTTAAGACAAAAGAGAAGAATTTGTTTTTACAATATCGGAGGTATAAAGGGAGGCATACTTCATGAATGCTTATGTCTTTACACAGACACACAGATTGACTTCACCTTTTCAAGATCATTAGTTGAAGACACTGTGGAGCTCATTTGTATATATCCTCGTTTTGTCAGAGGTAAACAAAACAAGAATTGGGGTTTTAACTTTTTTTTCCTTTTTAAAAGAGAAGAGGGAATTTCCAGGTGGTCCAGTGGTTAGGACTCCGCCCTTCCGCTGCAGGGGCCCAGGTTGGGGCCTGGGTTCGATCCCTGGTTGGGAAACTAAGATCCCGCAAACCAAGCGGCATGGCCAAGAAAACACTGAGATGATTTTAACCACTAACAACAGTACACCTTGGTTTCTAATCTCATGTCCAATAAAAAGAGCCAAGAGTTGCTCGGAGAAATGGCTGATTTCTGGGACTAGGGTAGGAAGCATACCAGGGATACCTGGAGTATCTTAACAGCGTTGGAAAGTAAGCAATTAAAAAAAAATTCCAGGACTTCTCTGGTGGTCCAGTGGGTAAGGCTCTGCGCTCCCAATGCAGGGGGCCTGGGTTTGATCCCTGGTCAGGGAACGAGATCCTCAGTGCCGCAACTAGAGAGTCCGTGTGCCACAACTAAAAGATCCCACATGCTGCAACTAAGACCCGGCACAGCCTAAATAAATGTTAAAAACAAATTCCTACAGTGACGCTGGAATGTCAGAGCAACAATATAAAATAGGATTGGATTATAACCCAAAGTATAAAATACCCGTGAGTCCATGCTAATACAAATGATTGAAAAAATAGGAAAGAGATCTGCAGAAGAATTCCAAACAGTTTTTGTAGATCCTTCAACCTCAGAGGTAGAACATAAGTCCCCGCTAGCTTTAAGTGCAGGTTGCACAAAGTGACTTTATTCCCAAGAGTACAATATGGCCAGGAGGGGAGGGAGGATCCCTTTACACTTAGAGAAGCCTGCCGGACACCCTCAGCAGGTGATCAAGGTCCTGGTCAACAGCATAAGTCATGTTCATAGTATATACTCTTGGTTTGATGTTATGAAAATGGAACTTTGCCTCTGTGGTCTTCCTCCTAAAAACACATAAGCCCAGTCGAATCGTGAGAAAGACATTGGACATCCCAATTGAGGGACATTATACAAAATATCCAACCAGTAAAAACTCCAGGTCATGAAAAACAAGAAAAATGTGAGAGGCTGTCACAGCCAAGAGAAGCCTAAGGAGACATGACCAAATGTAATGTAAACGAAATGGGATTCTGGAACAGAGAAAGGACGTTAGGGGAAAACTGAGGCAATCTGAATAAAGTATGGAATAGAGGAAACTGGGGGTGGGGTATACGGGAACTGTGTATTATCTTTGTAGTAGTTTGATAAATCTAAAGCTTCTAAATCTAAAGTTTAGAGCATCTTTATTCCTGTCCTGCTGCTAGCAATTATACTCCAATAAAGATGTAAAAATAAATAAATAAAGTTTAGAGCAGAAGTTAGAGTGAAAGTTTAAAGTTTAGAGTGAAGGAAAAGAATCAGTATCACTATTATATATTTTCAATAAGTGGGAAAATCCCTGATGAGAAAATAAAGTGAAATTGCGGTTACATAATTTGGCATCCTAAGTTTATTCAGCCTCTCTCATTATTGGACCCCTCATTCTTCCCTGTCATTCAAGTAACAGCTAGCTCAAGAATACCACACATTCATTCCCTAGCCAGAACCTCATTTTTTCATGGGTGAAAAACATAATTTCTTTGGCTTAAATTTATTTCTAGACATTGAGATAGAAAGTGAGGCTACCAGGTTTCTGAAGCAAAGACAACTCTATGTATAATGACAAATCAGACATGGGTCAGTATTCCGCTGATAATTGTAAGAATTAAGTTTTCTTGTGCATAGAAACCTTCACTCTTGCTTTGGTTCCCGGCACTTAATTGTATACAGCTCCCTAACACTTCAATGCCATTTTACTCCAGATTACAGAGCACAGCTGTTTCTAGTCTCTCTCCCTTTCTTTATTCTCCTTTTCTCCCTTGTGTAGGCTGCTCTTTCTCCTCTCTTGCCAGCTACCTGTTCACATCCTTGTCGGCCACAGCTCAGTTCAGATCCTCAGTGGAACTTCTTTTGCATTTGGAGACATCATGACACTTCAGCATTTGAATATTTTCCAACTTCTGTCATATATGTTTTTCCTCCTCAGATTGTCAGCTCTTCGGAAGAAACACCACTTCTCAGATTGCCTTTGTATTCCTGCTCTTTTTGATTGATAAAGCAGATGTCAAAAATAACTTTACGGTGCTGTGTGAATTGGCTTAAGCCCTGCAGGGGTTGAATCAGTCTGATGTTCACCAAATTTCCTCTTCATGTTGCCCTGTTGATACAGCATTGGTGCTGGATTCTTGATAAGGTGTGTGACTGAAACTGTGATTATAAGGTGAGCAAGCAGATAATACCTTGTGAATTTTCAAACATTGTGAGTGAACTTTCAAAGGGAAAATTATTTTAGACGATTGCGCCTAACACACTTTCAAAGCTGCAAACAATTTATTTACTGATCATTAGCATATCCATTAAATAAATATCTGCATTCAAACATAGTCTGACCAGTCTTTTGGTAAACAAGCTACCCTGTCTAGACAAAAATTGATGACACCAGCTTCCAGTTAGCCAGAAAACAATGATGTGATTTGACGTCAAGTTAGTAATGCTCCGAGTTTTAACTATCTTCAGTTACTTTTTATTCTCCCTTCCACTCCTTGCCCAAGTTATCTTATTTTCTGTTTTGCTTCATTTTGTTGCTTCATTCTTACGTTGCAGCTTGTGTTAAGTGCATGACTTCATGGCATCCAATTAGAGAATCCTTAGATAAGCATGACTTGGCCTGCCTACATAAAAATGTTCTTTAAAATCTAGCTAGATTCCTTTTCCTATCTGCAACTAAGCCCACCAGAGCTCTTTGGATTAACTCATGGGCCATAACATAACAAAACAGGGCTTTATTCCCCATTACTAAATCTGGTCTCTACTTTGAAGTTAACCAAATTCCATCTTTGGTTAGATTCTTTACTGCAGTCTTAAACTAATCAATAGGAGACCACCACCACCCCCTTTTTTTACTCATACCAGAGTTATCAGTGACAAAACCTGGCAATTAATACTTATTTAACAATGACTATTAAGAAAAAAAAAAGCATAATAAATTACATGAGAGCTATGTGTGATTAGAAGAGTTTGCTACATGAAAACTCAGAATTTCCCTTTTTCTTTGTAAACCAGCAATCTTTATTTCACCTGTCACTCTCAGTGCTTCCCACCCCCATGAAAGCATTTGGGGATATAGAAATGGTAATATTCTTGAACATGAATGTAAAAGCTTAATGCTATTTGGCAACCAAAGACATTTGAATGATGATATATATATGAAAGGAATTGAATGGAAAACTAAGAAGCTCATACAGACGTCTAGGGAAAAAATGGTAGATTACATGCCTCTAATTTTGCAGCCTCCTAAAGCCCCACTAAAATGAAGAGCCTTTTTCCTTCAAGGCATAAAGCTATGAGGCGAAAAGGAAAACAGAAGTACCAACAAGCTTGTGGGAACCGGGAAAAGCTAGAGAGAAGAAGCAACAAGCTGAGCAGAACTGAAAAAAAGCTAAATCTGAAAGTAGTCGTGGAGAAAACTAGGAACAAACCTAATTCTAATCCCCACGAAAATCCCAAAAGATCTCAGGAATTTGTAAACTCAAGGACTTCTAAAAGTAGAGCCAAAATACAATTGTTAACAGTTTGTCTAAGAAGTTGTTAATTACCTAGTCCACCCCCCCTCCCCCCTCCCCCCTCCCCCGCCAATCCCGCAACCTCCCCCAAGCCGCCACCCACTCCATCATCAACACCATGAACAGGGCATAACAAGCTAGTGCCCTCCCCAGCAGAAGAATGGAGGTTTATCTGCTTATTCTCTGGAGAAGGTAAAGACAGAGGGTCTCTAAATTAGTAGACTACAGGCCCAGTTGTGGGGAGGAGTGCCAAACAGAAAATAGGAGAATTCAATAAATGTGCATGTTGGTTGTTGAACCAGTTCCTCTTCTCTTCTTTATTTGGTTCCCAGAATGCTGGAACCAAGCCTTTATCCTCCAGGCAGGAGGCTGGAAAATTCTTCAGAATGGACCAGCCCAAGAGGAAAGATCTAAATGTACTGAAAATCCCGAGTTCTCCAATAATATGGCCCAGCCAGATCGCTCACAGAGAAACCCACAGATGGTTAGCCTCACGCATATACTCAGAGCTTCCAATTGTTGGTCCCTCACTATTAAATATTAGTAAACAACCAAGAATTACCAGATATCTGTGGAAATGATTTAACATGAAAGAGATAAAACAAAGAAGAGCAACCTGGAGAAGAAAAAACTACGTGAGATAGGTCAAATATAAAAACAAAACAAAACTGTTATTAATAGCCTCAGAGATATACAAAAGATACCACAACTATGAAACAAACAGGATGCTTTGAACATGCAGAGCAAAAAAATAAAATTCAAAATATGAGAGCAGAAATGAAAGAATCAAAAGTAAACAGAAAAATGCAAAAAAGATAGAGTTCCAGTCTAAAAGAAGATAAGTAGAGTTCTATCATCTAACAATAAGTCCCAGAAAGAGAGACTAGAAAAACTGGGGGTAGGGAGAGACATTAAGAAAATAATTCAGGAAAGTTCCTTAAAATCAAAAGACATGAATTTCAAGAGTAAAAGGCTTTGATGTCCTAACACACCAGTGTGAATAGATATACATCTGTATGAACTTTCAAAGCCTGGGACCAAAAATAAGTTCCTAAAACTTCCTGAGAGAAAATAAGTCATATATAAAGGAAGCTGAAATGCTTCAGACTTTTCATCGGTGACATTGGAATCTAGAAGATAGTGGAGAAATGCCTTTTGAATTCTGAAGAAAAATGATTTTTAATCTAGAATTTTATAACCAGCCATACTATCAGTCAAGTACAAAGGAAGAATAAGATATTTTTTGGACATGCAAGGTCTCAAATTTTTTACTCTTTTACCTTGCAGAAAGCTGCTGAAGTCTACACTTCACCAAAATGAGGGAGTAAACGAAGAAAGAGAAAGATATGGAATACTGAAAATTATCTGTGCATGGGACCCTGTGCAGATGAGAAGTAAAGGGGATCCTCTGGATAAGGTGAGAGAACAGGTAACCAGGCGGGACTGGAACCAATTAAAAATCTCTGGGAGATTCTTCTCCAAGATATGAAATTGATGGAATATTGGATACATCTGAAAGTCTTTCAAGGAGATTTAGACCAGAGGTTGACAAACCACAGCCTGAAGTCCAAATCCAACCTAAGGCGTAATTTTTTTCCTGCCTGTGAGCTAAAGAGGTTTTCTTTCTTTTTTTTTTTTTTTTAATTATTATTTATTTTGTCTGTGCCGGGTCTTAGTTGCGTCATGTAGACTTCTTAGTTGCAGCATGCGGACTCTTAGTTGCAGCATGCATGCGGGATCTAGTTCCCTGACCAGGGATCAAACCTGGGCCCCCTTCACTGGGAGCGCAGAGTCTTATGCACTGGACCACCAGGGAAGTCCCTACAAAGGGTTATTTACATTTTTAAAGGGTTGGATCAAAAAAATGTAGCAAACTGTATGTGAACTAGAAAACCTAAAATATTTACCGTCTATCTCTTTTATAGAAAAAGTTTGCTGACCCCTGATTTAGACATCTGGCGAAGATTTGGGGGGTTTAATTAGAGATCTGTGTATAGAAAACCAAACAAACAAAAACTTACACACACACACACACACACACACACACAATTATTGATTTCATGTAAAAGAAAAAGTTGTGCAACTGAAGAGATGGCAAAGCAAACGTGTTATGTAGAAGTAGGGAGGAGAACATTGAGTACTGGGCTGAAATAGCTGAATGTGGGTGTGTCTAGGGATGGGGTAATGGCGGAAAGAGGGAAGGTGGGATTATTGATTTTTCATTAAAAAAGCCTTGTAGAAGTATTTAACTTTTAAACAATTTAGCATTTAATTTGATAAAAATTAACGGGCAGAAGGAGGAAGGGGAGGTAAGGAGGACAGTAAGCACACAAGAAAGCGTGTAATGTGTACACCATTGTTCCTTTGGAAACTGCCGGATAATTCTGAATGGTTGACTCTGTCCCTCCCCTGGCATCGAGCCCACCTTTGGTAGTTTGATGAGAGGAGGCTCAGTTTCTCACATGAAGGTCTGCATAAAAGACAAAAGAAAACTGAAGAAGTGTATGTTTAGAAGGAGGTAGGTATAATAATATTTGGAGGTTCTTTATTATACAAAATGGTTGAAAGTAATTTGCATTGAGGTACTAATACTGGGGTGTATGGTTTGCAAAGTACAGAGATGTACAAGAAGATACTGTTATCCTGAAAAAAATGGCACAGGGAAAAATCATTTTTTCCATTTCTGAATTTTCCACACTGGGATTGGGACAAAGTCAATGCTCAATAAATACACATTGACTAAATCAAAGAATCTGTAAAAATACCTCATAAAGATGGGAGAAATCTTAGGTACATTAGACCAAGAAAATTAGGGTGATTTAAATCTGAGTAAAAGTGGTCATGAATTCTCACCAAAAATTATTAAAAAGCTATTGTTCTGTGTTACAGTTGCAACTGTCTTGAAAAATTCTATTACTACATAATAAGATTCAAGGCTACGTCTGAAATATTTGGGACTTAAATGAACTTGCCTTGCTGAGTACATTAATTAATTTCTTTTTTTTTTTTAATTGAATTATAGTTTTTTTAATTTTGTTTTTTTGCCACTCTGCACAGCTTGCAGGATCTTAGTTCCCTGACCAGGGATTGAACCTGGGCCCCAGCAGTGAAAGCACTGAGTCCTAACCACTGGATCACCAGGGAATTCCCAAACTATAGTTGATTTACAATGTTTCAGGTATATAGCAAAGTGATTCAGTTATATATAGATATATATAGATAAATATAGATGTATAGATATATATATGTATAGATCTATCTATATATATTCTTTTTCAGATTGTTTTCCATTTTAGGTCATTACAAGATATTGAATATAGTTCCCTGTGCCATACAGTAGGTCCTTGTTGTTTATCTATTTTATATACAGTGGTGTGTATCTGTTAATCCCAAATTACCAATTTATCCCTCCCCGCCTTTCCGCCTTTGGTAACCATAAGTTTGTTTTATATGCCTGTGAGTTTTGTACATAAGTTCATTTGTATCATTTTTTTAGATTCCCCATATAAGTGATATCATATGATATTTGTCTTTGTCTGGCTTACTTCACTTAGTTTGATAATCTCTAGGTCCATCCATGTTGCTGCAAAAGGCGTTATTTCATTCTTTTATATGGCTGAGTAATATTCCATTGTGTGTGTGTGTGTGTGTGTGTGTGTGTGTGTATGTATATATCTATATC
Organism: Balaenoptera musculus; assembly: GCF_009873245.2. Lineage (NCBI taxonomy): Eukaryota > Metazoa > Chordata > Mammalia > Artiodactyla > Balaenopteridae > Balaenoptera > Balaenoptera musculus. The sequence goes on from NC_045802.1 coordinate 46,892,125, forward strand.
TATATCTATATCTATAGATATAGATATAGATATACATATATATACCACATTGTCTTTATGCATTCATCTGTCAATGGACATTTAGGCTGCTTCAGTACATTTATTTCTTTTTTTTTTGAATATTAGAATTTTATTTATTTTTTTATACAGCAGGTTCTTATAAGTTATCTATTTTATACATATTAGTGTATATATGTCAATCCCAATCTCCCAATTCATCCCACCACCACGCCCCGCCACTTTCCCCCCTTGGTGTCCACTTGGGCAGCCAGCATCTTTGCCTCAGGTCTCCCTGGACAGAGAACTAACCAAGAGGAAAGTGATATTGCCTTCCTTTTTTGAAAAAGCAACTGTTTGTTTTCCATAACTACATCTCTATGAGTACTTTATGAGGTGCGGCCACCATGCCATGATTATAGGCAACAGAGAGTCAAAGAGAACACGATAAAACAGTGACCAGGAAAACGGAGTATTGTTGAAACAGGGAGGGGTCAATTTTTGGAAAGGGGTGGTCCAGATGAACCTGGTGTCAGGTGATCAGGCCTAATCTTATAAGTCTGGTTGTCACAGCCAAAGAGTGTGATGAAAACCAGGCAGTGTATCAGATATAACCAACGCACACTGTGTGCCAGGGTTCTGTCCTGGGTCTTTTTTTACACGCATTACCTACCTTACTATAATCCTATAGTGGGCTTATTATTACACCAATCTTATAGATGAGGAAAATAATGCTCAGCAAGAGTAAGTGGTTTATTTTTCCTCATGGAAACATAGCTGGTAAGAGACAGAGCTGGGTGTTCTGACTTCAACTCCTTGACTCTGAAATAACAAACCCATCTCAAGAGTCACGAGACTCACGTTAAGTCTAGGGCAGCCCGTCAGAGTCAAGGAATTAGGGAAACTGGACTTGAGGTAACTTCAGTTCATCTAGAGGGCTTCCCAGTCTCCCTTTGGGGCAGGAGTCGCTCCAGGGTGCAGCATGCCTGGGCCTGTCAAGAGTAGTAGGTGAGTCCTGATCAGATAAAGCAAGTGGATTAATCTGCTTAGACAGAAGCACCGATTCTGACTGTGTCTTGAGGAATAATGGAGGATCAGAGCTGCCATGTATAGGAACAGACCCCACAGCTTGGATGGGCCTTTAGGGAGTGTTTTGTCCACTGACTTGAGAAAACTATCCAAGCCAAATAATACAAGCCACTGTCGAAGCAGAACGACAAGTACATTCCTTGAGATTATACCTAAAGGGAAGACAAGAAGAAAGGAAAGTGGGGATGTTCCCAGGCCTTTGATCTTGTCTACCTGACACAGGCCTCTCCCCCCCCCCCCCCCCAGAGACTTCCTGAGGCAGGAAGTGGTGACATCACCCTGGGTTTGTCAGCCCTCTCCTGCTCTGAGTCACCAGGATTGCTGGCACAGTTCTCCATGAGATCTCCGAGGAGACAATTCGCTCCCCTTGTAGGGGCTTGGCATCGTGCTGAGTGGCAAATCACTCGCGAACTGCCAGACTTCCATCCAGTGTGAGATTTCCTCCTTGAAGTGTCACTCAGGGTCCTTATAAGCAGTATCTTCTGACTTTTATTAACATTATCCTATAGTAACTAACTCTAAGTGGCGGGGGGGGGGGTGTTGGTTATCAAAATAGACAGTGGAATGAATTACAGTGAATTTTAACCATTCCCCTGTTGTGGAACGTGAATATGGTTTCCAATTATTTGTTATTCTAAACAATGTTAAAGAAAACATCTTTCTACATAAATGTGTGCCTGTGGATGAGTTTCTGTAGGATAGATCTCTAGATGTGGAACTGAGGGGTCATTTGATTTATTTTATTTATTTTTTAATTAGTTAATTTATTTATTTTTGGCTGCGTTGGGTCTTCGTTGCTGTGCGCGTGGGCCTTCTGTAGTTGCGGTGAGCTGGGGCTATTCTTCGTTGCAGTGCGCGGGCTTCTCATTGCGGTGGCTTCTCTTGTTGTGGAACACAGCACCTAGGTGCGCGGGCTTCAGTAGTTGTGGCTTGCGAGCTCTAGAGCTCAGGCTCAGTAGTTGTGGCGCACGGGCTTAGTTGCTCCGTGGCATGTGGGATCTTCCCGGACCAGGGCTTGAACCGTGTCCCCTGCATTGGTAGGCAGATTCTTAACCACTGCGCCACCAGGAAAGCCCAGGTGTCATTTAATTTAAATAGAGGAAAAATAACATAAATATAAGTATTTATGTTGTTTTAAGTTACCCTATTTAAAGCCTTTTTATTATGGAGATTTGCAAACAAATATAAAATTAGAACGGTAGAATGAACGCCCACTACCCCTTTATGAACTCACAGCCACCCTTAATTTACGTTTTCCCCTGCCTTCCCTCCCCTTGATTATTTTGAAGCAAATCACAGACATTGTATCATTTCATTTGTAACTATTTCAGTATGCGTCACTTCAAGATGATTCTTTTAAAAAAACATAACCACAACACCATCTTTGTACCTCAAAAATGAGTAATTTCTTAATATCATCCAGATATGTCATTTAAGATCTGAATAGGTTCTCAAAAATTGTCCTTCAAAAAAAAAAAGAATATTTACCCTTCCACCAACAGTACTGCAGAATTCTGGAGGGAAAGGCAGTGTACAAGGGAAGGAACTTGCATTAGCCAATGTTGAAACGTGAAGAGCGACACCAAGAAATGACAATGTAGCAAGAGCGGAAGCTGAACCGACCAGTGGTCTCTGAGCTCTCCTCATACATTTCACCCCCCACTAAAGAACAGTCTTGAATAGCAGACGACATCAAAAGGCAGCTGTGCTTTTCTCAGAATAAAACAGCTGAGTTAAACAACCAAAACCAAACAGCTGTACTGCCTTTGGATTTAGTGTTACATTAAAATTAGATGTTTTCTTTCCCCCGGTCTTTTTTTTTTTTTTTTTTTGCAGAAAGAAACAATGGAAGAGTTTTATTGTAGACATAAATGTTATGTTCAAATCACGTGCACACAGCCCACAGTAAAATGTTAGTTGTTATGGAAATTTGGCTGATAGCATTGTCACACATAAGTCTAGACCCTCTCTCTCTATTGTTTTCATTATTCAATACTACTTAATTATTTAGAATTTGCCTGTGTACAGTGAACACTATTTATGATCCAGAAGTGGAAGTTCACATGCAAATTTTTCAGGTATTTTATTTGTAAAAAATATGAAAATATTCCATGGAATTAAAACAACTTAAACTTGATTTTTAAACAAGGATTATTTCTTTCCTTTATGGAAAAGTTAATTATTATCTTAAAATCTAAACTAAATGGAACAATACAAGCAAAAAACAAAACACGGTCTTAATTCTTCCTTAAAATAAGCCTATAACCTTCCAAAGAATAAAGGTAATTTACATTACAAAATATGACTTGATTGTAGAAATATGGTTAAGCTGAAAGAAGAAAATAAAGATTCCTATGGTTCTACCATTTATTCTTCATCTATAACCTGGTATCCATGCTAGACACCAGTAAGAGGTAACTACCGGCCATTCATAAATCCATTTTGCAAAGTTAAGGGTTACACTGTACATTTTCGTCTGTAGTCTGCTTTGTTTTCTACCTATGTCATGATAATTTTTCCATGTCATTAAATATTTTTCATGACATAATTAACATAGTCCCACAAAAGTGTTTTTAACTTTTTTCTCTCCATGAGTACATTCTGGGAGTCAGACTCTCTAGAAGCAGAAAAGAGGAGACTGACTTGAAACCAACGCTTTTCAAATTATGTGTGATGAAGGACAGTTTTAAAAATTTCCAATCTTGGGAATTCCCTGGCAGTCCAGCGGTTACGACTTGGCGCTTTCACTGCTGGGACCTGGGTTCAGTTCCTAGTCAGGGAACTAAGATCCCACAAGCCGAGCTGTGTGGCCAAAAATAAATAAATAAATAAAAAGTAAAATTTCCAATCTATTATGGACTGACATTTTAAAAAATATGATAAAAATAAGAGAAATGAGACATTAATTTCAGAAACAATTTTCAAGAAAATATTTAAAATAGAAAAATAGAATAAATGTATACCAAGTACCAGCCTAAACTTTTTATTTTATTTATTTATTTATTTATTTGGTTGCAGGATCTTAGTTCCCCAACCAGAGGTCGAACCCACGACCCCGGCAGTGAAAGCACAGGCGTCCTAACCACAGGACCGCCAGGGAATTCCCACAAACCTTTTAATATTAGATGTGATAGGTATCAAATTACTCTGTGAAATGGTTGTATAAATTTCAGAGTGTTTATTCTCAGTATTTTTTATTGATATTATCACAGGCCAGTGGCAGTTACATGGACTGTACTTTGATTACATTACTTTAGACCTTCCCAAGAACATTAAGTAAATACTTCTCTTCGTAAACAGTCAGGGGTGGAAAGGTTAAATAATAATTTTAATTTGCTATTTGGGAGTTGAGCCAACAGCCTTCAACTCTCCTTCACTTTCCACACACGGGCAGGCCCAGCAGGGTCCTCAGGATGTCTTGGTGGATGGTCACGGGAGTGTCATTCCTTGGGCTTTCCTTACCAACAGTCTTGTTCCCACATTCCCGAAAAAAGGTGTGTGCAAGAAACCTGTCTTTCTATCTCTCCTCTACCGCAAGCTCCTTTAAGAATGATCCCAGCGGGCTTCCCTGGTGGCGCAGTGGTTGAGAATCTGCCTGCCAATGCATGGGACACGGGTTCGAGCCCTGGTCTGGGAGGATCCCACATGCCGCGGAGCGGCTGGGCCTGTGAGCCACAATTACTGAGCCTGCGCGTCTGGAGCCTGTGCTCCGCAACAAGAGAGGCCGCGACAGTGAGAGGCCCGCGCACCGCGATGAGTGGCCCCCGCTTGCCGCAACTAGAGAAAGCCCTCGCACAGAAACGAAGACCCAACACAAGCCATAAATAAATAAACAAATAAATAAAAATTAAAAAAAAAAAAAAAAAGAATGATCGCAGCTTTGCAGACGCCGCCACCCCAGAACCTCCCTCGCTGCCCAACCATGGTCAACCCTACCGTGTTCTTTGACATCGCCTTCGACGGTGAGCCCTTGGGCCGTGTCTCCTTCGAGCTGTTTGCAGACAAAGTTCCAAAGACAGCAGAAAACTTTCGTGCTCTGAGCACTGGGGAGAAAGGCTTTGGTTATAAAGGTTCCTGCTTTCACAGAATAATTCCGGGATTTATGTGCCAGGGTGGTGACGTCACACACCATAATGGCACTGGTGGCAAGTCCATCTATGGGGAGAAATTTGGTGATGAGAATTTCCTTCTGAAGCATACGGGTCCTGGCATCTTGTCCATGGCAAATGCTGGCCCCAACACAAACGGTTCCCAGTTTTTCATCTGCACTGCCAAGACTGAGTGGTTGGATGGCAAGCATGTGGTCTTTGGCAAGGTGAAAGAGGGCATGAATATTGTGGAAGCCATGGAACGCTTTGGGTCCAGGAATGGCAAGACCAGCAAGAAGATCACCACTGCTGACTGTGGACAAATCTAATAATAAATTTGACTTGTGTTTTATCTTAACCACCAGAACATTCCTTCTGTAGCTCAGGAGAGCACCCCTTCATCCCCATCTGCTTGAAATATCCTATAATCTTTGTGCTCTCATTGCACTTCTTTGGGTTCCATATTTTCCTTATTCCCCTCCAAGTTTAGCGGAATTGTAAAGTTAAGTTTATGGTTATGAAATAAAAACTAAACAACCAACAACAACAACAAAAAGAATGATCCCAAACTGCTCTCTGAATGAGCCAACCAATAAAGTGGCCCACGTAGCTCTTGCTTTTATTATGATTGATTCTTTTTAAGCAGCTTTATTGAGGTGTAATTGATATACAGTGAACTGCACATATTTAAAGCATACAATTTGATGTGTTGACATATATATACCTACTATATATATATATATAAATATGTATACACACCTGTGAAACCATCTCCACCATCAAGATAGTGAATATATTCATCACCCTAAAGTCTTTTCATGCCCCATTAACATTCTTTCCTCTGCCACTCCTGCCCCCTCCCCTCTCCCAGGCAAACACAGATCTGCTTTCTGTCAGTATTATCTACTTTGCATTTTTTAAAACATAAATTTATTTATTTATTTATATTTTTGGCTGCGTTGGGTCTTCATTGCTGCACACAGGCTTTCTCTAGTTGCAGCGAGCGGGGGCTACTCTTCGTTGCGGTGCGCGGGTTTCTCATTGGAGTGGCTTCTCTTGTTGTGGAGCACGGGCTCTAGGCACGTGGGCTTCAGTAGCTGTGGTGCACGGCTTCAGTAGTTGTGGCTTGCAGGCTCTAGAGCGCAGGCTCAGTAGTTGTGGCGCACGGGCTTAGTTGCTCCGCAGCATGTAGGATCTTCCTGGACCAAGGCTCGAACTCGTGTCGCCTGCATTGGCAGGTGGATTCTTAACCACTGTGCCACCAGGGAAGTCCCTACTTTGCATGTTTAAGAGTTTTATATAAATGAAACCATACTGTATGTACTCATTTTTGTCTAGCTTCTTTGAATTATTTTGGATATATATATTATATAATTATTTTGAGATTCATTCCTGTTGTGTGTATGAACATTTCAGTCCTTTTATTGCCAAGTAGTATCCCATTGTGTGGATAGAGCATGGTTTGTTTATCCACTCACCTGTTGAAAGATATTTGGTTGGTTCCAGTGGTGTATGTCAGTTGTATCTCAATAAAACTGGAAGAAAAAAATTATTTTTTTTCTTATTATTGTGTTGAGGTCTTTTTAAAAATAATTAATTAATTAATTAATTAACTAGGTTGCATCAGGGCTTAGTTGCAGCAGGCGGGCTCCTTTGTTGTGGCATGTGAACTCTTAGTTGCGGCATGCATGTGGGATCTAGTTCCCTGACCAGGGATTGAACAGGCCCCCTGCACTGGGAGCGTGGAGTCTTATCCACTGTGCCACCAGGGAAGTCCCTGCTGAGGTCTTTTTCTTTTTTTTAATTTTTTTTTTTTTTAAACTTTGGGTTTATTTATTTATTTATTTTTATGGCTGTGTTGGGTCTTCGTTTCTGTGCGAGGGCTTCCTCCAGTTGCGGCAAGTGGGGGCCATTCTTCATCGCGGTGCGCGGGCCTCTCACTATCGCGGCCTCTCTTGTTGCAGGGCACAGGCTCCAGACGTGCAGGCTCAGTAATTGTGGCTCACGGGCCCAGTTGCTCCGAGGCATGTGGGATCTTCCCAGACCAGGGCTCGAACCCGTATCCTCTGCATTGGCAGGCAGACTCTCAACCACTGCGCCACCAGGGAAGCCCTGAGGTCTTAATATAGTCTAATGCAAGTCCTTTCTCAGATATATGCATTGCAAGTTTTTCTCTCAGTCAGTGCCTGCTCTAGTCACAAAGTCTCCCCTCTGTGTATGTGTTTTTCGTAATCTTATAAGGACACCAGTCATGTTGAATTTGGGGTCACCCTAATGACTTCAGTTAACCTTGATTACATCTTTAAAGACCCTATCTCCAGGTATAGTCCCATTCTGAGGTACTGAGAGTTAGGAATTCAATATATGAATTTTGGAGGGATACAATTTATCCCATAACAGCCACCTAACTGAAAGGCGAAACTATTCAGAATTCAGAAGGACTATATTTCTAATCCATTCAACACTGGTAGCTCAATGGAAGATTCTTCAAGTGAATTTCAAGTAATGATGTCATATTATTTGTGGAACATGAATTCTCTCTAGCAGTTCAAATTGCATGACATTGGCCATATCTACCTCACCAATGGATGAGCTTTCCCAGAAAAAAGACCTCTTTGTGAATCGTGAGTCATTCTCTCCTTTTGTTAGCTGCTGAGCTCTGAAAGAAGTGAAGCAACACCTTTCCAGGTGTAAAATAGAGATAATAACAGTATTTGCCTTATAAGGTTATTGTGAGGAAGCAAAGAGATAATTCACATAAAGCCCTTAGAACAGTGCCTAGCACTTAGTCAGGGCTTAAAATGTTAGCTATTGTTATTTATTCATCAAATACAGGCTGAATTCTGGCTTCATACTAAGCGCCGTGCACAGTGTTGCCGCAGAGTTGAAGATAAATCAGTCATGGATACAGCATCAAGTAAATGATTAATCTATTCGTAGTATTAGTAACTACCAGTTATTGAGGGCCTTCTGAGGGTCAACTTCTATGCTGGTGCCTTATATTGATTATTTCATTTACACTTCAAAAATATCTTGCAAAATAGGTCTTACTTGTTCCATTTTATAGATGAGGAAACTGAAACTCCTTGGGGTAACTAAAGCCCTATAAATCAGCTTTGTAGTCATGGGCGTGAGCTGTACACCAGAGCTGTGTGATGCCTAAGTTCTGCTCCTTTCTCTGTGAGCTTGTGGTCACAGAAGAGACACTGCACATGTATCAAGAAATACACCACAGGGAAAAAGTGCTATGTGCCTTAAGAGAGATATTGATTGTTATAGGCATTCGAACAGGAAGAGAGATTTCCCTTTGGGATTTTAGGGAAAACCCGTAGGAGAGAAATAATTTGGGCCGAATTGGCACGTGTGGAATTGGCAGGGTTGGGGGATGGCAGCATTCCTGGATATAAGAACAAAACCATACAACAGGAAATTGTGGTTTTTAAATGAGGAACAAGAAGGTGTTTGGTTTGACTAGAATTATGTGGAAAACCCTCATCAGCTCCAGCTTGAACTACTGCCCCTTTGTTCTCCCTCTAACTCTCCCTCTGTCTCATCCTTCTTTGCACTTGGTCCCCTATATCTTGTCCACATTACTGGGAGATGGATGATCTTTCTAAATCTGATCAGGTTGTTCCCCTGCACGAAATTCTCCAATGTCTCCCCATCACCAACAGAAGAAGTATCTAAACTTTAGAGCCATGATGATGTGTCTCCAACCTACTGCCTGGTCACACCCCCTTACGTTTCCCCATCTTGCAGTATGGCCTGCAGTACTGAACCCCCAACTAAAAGTTGGGAGGAACTGCCACATTCCCTGACACTGCCCTGGTCTTCACACATGCTGTTTTGCTTTTTCCTCTCTTATCCTCCTGGAAAATTCTACTTTCATTCTTTGGTTTCAGCTCTTAAAAAAATGCCTTCCTTGAAGCCTTTCCAGATTCTCCTCCATCCCCTCTCCCGAAACTTGACTCATCTTTTTCAGGACCCACTACATTTGGTGTGTGATCATCCAATGATTATTTTATTATGATGATGATGTTACTTAGATATTTTTCCATTTTTTACCTTTTTGAAGGCAAAAGTTGTCTTACTTTCTCTTTTGCATTCTCAAGCCTCAATAAGTAGCAAGAGTACAATGAATACTCCTTGAATAAATGAATGAATGAATGCATGAATGAATACCGGGGCTATATTAGCAAGGAATATTGAGGTTATATCTTTGGGGATCTAGATGGTAAGTTTAAGTGATTCAGTTCTTTTATTCGTTTTATTTTGTTCTGCACAGGGAGCCAGGGACCATTTTTGAACCAGGGTGATTAATCATGGGTTAGTATGTAAAGCTATAGGAAAGGCCAGAGTCAGGGAGACCAGGAGGCTATTATAGACATGTGCGAATTGGGGTAGTATTAGAAAATATTTCACTTTACCTCTTTGACCAAAGAAAATGTCACTGGGAAATGAAGTGAACTTTTCATTTAGTAAACTTTTTCTCAAAATCCCAGAGCCTAAGTAAGAAATTCTTATCTGCTCCATTACCATGTTCTCCTGCAAAATGAGATTGCAGTGGATGAGTGTTAATTCCTTGTGGCTGATATCAGAGGTTCTCACTTTGTCGTGCTCCTTCAGGGCAGGGACCACCCGTGGAGATCCTTGAACCCCCGGCACCTTGAACAGAACTTGGCAAACGGGTGCTCAATACCCATTTGTTGGAAAAAAAAAAAAAAAGCCTTCCAGGGTTGTCATGTTCAAGTTAATGGCTCTGCTGTTATTGCTCTCATGCTCTTAAACCCTCTCTGGTCCTCTCCATTCAGACAAAAAAACCTCTTTCTGGTGCTTATACTTTGATAGTGTCGTTTCTCCAGCCTCTGTAAGCCTCTTTGTCTCACCAAATCCAAATCGTATTTATATTCTTTCAACCAAGAAAGCTCATTAGCTTTTCCCAGCAGAGTTCAACTCCCTATCTTCTTCCACTAGCTTCTGACTGCTCTACTGAAAACCACTTCGATTCAGTGGCCAAAAGTTAAATGAGGCTCTCGAAACCTTCTCACTGGCCGGCTGTGGGTCCCTAGAGGACGTAAAGTCTTGGTTTTTTTTAGTGAATCTAGCCCTAGTTCCCTGGTTCCTATATCTGGTTGAATGTCATGATCAGGGAAACTAGTTAAACATCTACATTCCTGATGCAATTCCAATGTCACTGACTCAGAATTTGAGGTGGCTGGGGGCTGAGGACCACAGGAGGCCCAGGAATCTGAATCTGAAATGTCCAGGCGATTCTGACATTCAGACGGGTAGTCGAAACCCTTGGTGTAAATCTCTTCCCAGGTAAGCCAAAGGTCCAGGGAAAAGGATATGGTGGCGACTGGGGGAGGGAAAGAAGGACCCACAGTCTAGGTCTGACTCTGCTCTTTAGGGTTACCTATGCACTTTTAATTTTATGTTTATAGTCTATGTTTTCTTTCATGCTTTTCAAGGTTAACAGGTAGATGGAATCTGGAGGCCCTGGGACTTGCTACTACATCTATTACAAGCAGGAATTTCCAAGAAGACTGACAGACCTGAATTCTTTTATCTCGCAATCCTAGAATTGCTAGGAATCTTAAAGGTCATTGAGTGGGACATGTACATTTTGAAGACTGCCTTAGCTCTCCAAAGGACAGGCAATGACATCAAGATTAGTGATGTGCATAATTCTGGCGAGCAACCCTAGTCAGGCTTTACCGGAGGCTTCCTGCCCCCAGCATTGCTAGCGGAGAGAAGAGGAGACCCAGAGGAAAGGCTGACGGGGGTGGGGGTGGGGGTGGGGGTGGGGGGGCACCTGGATGGTTGCCTTCAGGAAAATGAAGGGAGATAGGATTGTATAGGAGCAGAGTGGGTGGAACGGTATGGGTAGGAGCGATGGTTCAGTGTCTTCCAACAGAAAGGAATTTATTTACTCACTCCCCAAACGTTTATTAGTTATCTACTTGGAGGCTGAGCTGACACTAGGCAGAGCTCCTGCCCTCAAAGGGCTCTCAATCTAGTGGGATAGACAGATACATATCACAATGGAGCGTGATAAGTCCAACAATGGAGGCAGATACTAGGAGTGATGTAAGAATCTGCTAAAATACTACAGCCCACATTCCTCTTTCCTGCTCTTTTTTTTTTTTTTTAAATTTATTTTTGGCTGCGTTGGGTCCTCGTTGCTGCGCGTGGGCTTTCTCTAGTTGTGTCGACGGGCTTCTCATTGCAGTGGCTTCTCTTGTTGCAGAGCACGGGCTCTAGGCGCGCAGGGTTCAGTAGTTGTGGCACACGGGCTTAGTTGCTCCGTGGCATGTGGGATCTTCCTGGACCAGGGCTCAAACCCGTGTCCCCTGCGTTGGCAGGCGGATTCTTAACCACTGAACCACCAGGGAAGCCCATTCCTGCTGTTTTTTTTTTTTAAATAAATAAATTTATTTATTTATTTATTTAGGCTGCGTTGGGTCTTCGTTGCTGCGTGGGGCTTTCACTAGTTGTGGTGAGCAGAGGCTACTCTTCGTTGTACGTTGCAGAGCACGGCCTCTAGGCACGCCGGCTTCAGCAGTTGCGGCGCACGGGCTTAGTTGCTCCGCGACATGTGGGATCTTTCGGACCAGGGCTCGAACCCGTGTTCCCTGCATTGGCAGGCGGATTCTCAACCACTGCGCCACCAGGGAAGCCCCCCTGCTCTTTTTTAAGCCACCAACTTTCTTTTGTGTTTCTTTAAAAACATAAATATTTTTCTCTAGGGATGATGTGACAAATGAATACACTTCTCCTCATCTCCCCCCTTCCTGTAATTACGAGGCTTTTGTTGGGTGCTATGGACCAAAGGTAATTTATTGGTGTGATATAAAATGGCAACTGTGTGGCCGTAGATTTTAAGATGTTTAGGGATGGGTTGGCTAGAAGCAAAAAATGAAGAAGCAGATTGAAGGGGCCCCAGATTGATATGAAGGCAGGGAGGTGCAGGAAAAGGAAGAGGAATTAAATTGGAGCCTGAGAAAGAAAAAAAAAAAATTCAAACAGAGAAATGGCTGCAATTAGAAAATATCAGGCAGTATAGTTTAAACCTGTATCGTGGAAGATAACCATTCAAAATGTATTATTTTACTGAGTAGTAAAGGGTGAAATGTGTCCTAACCTTTTTTTTTTTTTTTTTTAAAGATTTATTGATTGATTGATTGATTGGTATGTTGGGTCTTCGTTTCTGTGCTAGGGCTTCCTGTAGTTGCGGCAAGCGGGGGCTACTCTTCATCGCAGTGCGCGGGCCTCTCACTATTGTGGCCTCTCTTGTTGCGGAGCACAGGCTCCAGACGCGCAGGCTCAGTAGTTGTGACTCACGGGCCTAGTCGCTCCGCGGCATGTGGGATCCTCCCAGACCAGGGCGCGAACCCGTGTCCCCTGCATTAGCAGGCAGATTCTCAACCACTGCGCCACCAGGGAAGCCCTGTGTCCTAACCTTTTAATAAAGAGCCACATGAATCAGAAGTGCTGCAGGAAATTTCAAGGATACCAGGGAAGATATTACAATAATCTACTGTCACAATAGTTAGCTTAATTGAAAATTGATAATCAAATCGATATAGTCAGTAGTAAAGTTACCCTGAATGATATCCGATGCTTAAAATTACTATAATACTATAATTTAGTTAGTTAATGACAACTTCAAACACAATTTAAATAATAAACTGTTTCAAAGAAAATTGAAACAATGGTGCTAGATTATATAAAGTTCTTACTGCAATGGAATCCTAAATTGTTTTATGTAGCTTTTCATTTTTAACAACTAGGTTGAATCTGTGTTACACAGATTTAGTTATTAATAGATATCTTATAATTTCAGGCCTCTCCACGGAAGTCAGTGTTTCCTTTTTATTTCTTTCTGCTCCTGCTGCAAGACAAGCACCCACTAGGCATTCAGAAAATATTTGTTTATTGATGAAAACCTTGAGTAGATAGGCATAGACTCAGAGTTCATAATTTTGATCTGTTGTGAAATAGAATAAACAAAATGTGGATTCCATAGTCTATAGTCATTTAAACCCATAATATTTTTTTCTAAGGATCAGGAAAGTACCTGCACTTTCTGGACAGATTTCTTCCAATAAAATTGAGATCTAAATTCAATCTGCTTATTCAGAGCTCAGTTCCAATACTTAGAGTATTGGAAGGTCGGTCTAGAATTCAGTATTCACTCCAAGTGGACTTTCAGCCTGAGGAGATGAATAATGGCCTCAATTTTTCTACCCCTTTCTGTGTTGCAGGAATCAGTCACCTGGACTCTGCAGCTGGCCTGGTTGCCATGGGCAGACTTGTGAGCTGGGACTGTTTTGCATACAAAGGAGGGCACCTGTGATGGTACATATTGAAAATTCAATTGCAGGTGTATTTGCAAATTGGATTTTGAGGGGGAAGTTTAAGCAAATCCTTTTGAAAGCGAATCCCTCCAAGGTGTGAGTAATGAAGAAATAAAAGAAAAGTGACAATCAAAAACCTATTAAAATCTAGTTTCCAGAGAAGACTCTGACTGTCTACTGACATTTGTGCTTTCATAGCTAGACATTTAACAGTCTTTTTGTGTCAGTTGCTTCCTTTATAAATGCCACGTGACAGATTTTTCAGTTCTCTCTGTTTCTAAGACCCTAATCCCTACCACTCTTAGATGCTTGAAATGAGCTGGTGACGCTGAGAGACGAGGTACTCTGTGCCTCTGGATTTCTCTACAGGAACCAATAATGACGCCTCAAGCACCAATATATGAAATCAATCACTTGTCCAGTCCACTCATCCCGTTGATTTTTTTCTCTTTATTCAGTCCTCAAAATCTATTATTATGAAAAAAAAAACAAAACAAACCAGCTGTTTAAAAACTTTAGATTTTGGGGGTAGCAATGGAGCCATGTGTCTAAACTAGAGGAAGAAATTATTCTCACCTGATGATACTTTTTGTTTGCATTCTCGTCTGCCTCCCCAATGTTTTGCTTTTATTAAAAAGCCATTGCGCTCCCCCCCTTCCAAGATTTTTAGCCTAACTGTTTAATTTTGCAGCTGAACTCTATTTGCTACTGCTGCCATCCCCCTCAAAATGGTTAAGAAGGAAGGAGTGGAGATGACGAATCAGAAGCAATAGAAACCTAGATCTGACATTTTGGTCATATTATAAGTTGTGATAAGAGCAATGGATGATGAGCTTTTCACTGTGACCCTTTCACTCTCTAATTGACATTGGTTATTTGGGAGGGCGGCTGCAGGAATGGCTGTCTCAGGACTCAAATCTCTCCCTTTCCCTGCATGGAAAATATAATTCTAATTAGGAAAAGAAGATGGAATTACCGAGTTTTATTACATCGACTGCTTTTTTTTTTAAAACTTTTTATTTTATATTGGGGTATAGCTGATTATCAATGTTGTGACAGTTTCAGATGCACAGCAAAGCGACTCAGCCATACATATACATGTATCTATTCTCTCCCAAACGACATCAGCTGCTTTATAAGATAATCTTGGATGGGTTGAGTACGAATGTAGTTAAGGTAAAGCAGCATTCACATTTTATTTGATCTCTGTTAGAGTCTATGAATTGTGGCCCTGGAACCTGTTAAACATAAATTCCATACAGAGAAATGTTTTCTGAAAGCAAAACTTGATGTTTGCAAAACTTATAGGCTCATGGGTTTCTGATTGGGAGAGTGCACACAGACCCCTCCAAAGTAAATACATACATTCTAAATTTACCTGAGTGCTTTGAGCAGCTCTTAACATCATATGACAAGGAGAACATTTGTTAATCAGAAAAATTACAACCTATTCATACTTATTGTTTGATTATTTCTTTGCTGACCTCTGAGGTCCCATTGTTGATTGAATTAGGTATAGTAACTCATATTTATTTTAGCAACTAGCTATTATGAATGCAAACTCTTCTTATCACCAGATGATTGATAGGCACATTAAGAAGTTGTTCAACAGGTTGCTTGGTTTGAAGAAATGCTTAAATCCTGATAGGTTACTTTTTTTTTTTTTTTAATCAGGGAGGAGTGGGAATTAGCACAGATAAGCCCATGGTAACAACAATTTTATTTTCAAAGTGGAATGTTATTACTTAAAAAAATTTAACTCTTTTAAGCAGTAGATGCTGTCAGTCCCTTTTATAGATTTAAATGTATGAGATGTTGGTAGGCTGAAAACATTCGGAAATAAATGGTTTTTCTAGTGTTTGGCTGGAGAAGGTGTGCTATGAGGAAAATTGTCAAGCGATGAATTGTCAAGCGGTGGTGAAGTATCTGTTGATACTAATCATCTGAATTCTTTTTCTTTTTTTAAAAAAAGGATTATTCTTTCTGTTTTGTTTAGTCATTGCATAAAGGCTTCATTTTGTAGAGACTTTCAGGCGCTTAAAATAAGTGAGGATCACAAATGCCTAACATTTTTTTGCTGTTGGTAAAGTATTGTTTTGATTCTTCTTTAAAGGGAAACATAAGCACAAAGGAGTCAGGTCAATTGCTCTTGGCTATCTGATAGGTAGTAATGAGGTTCAAGTTTGTACGTATTCATCTTTAATCTAGTCTTTCTTTGGTGAACACTATGGCTTAGTCATACTGGCTGTCATTTTGTCTCCTTATAATATCTCTTCCTGAGGACACAGGCATTGTGCTGGTAAGCACCAGAGAAAGGCCTAAGTATGAGCATAATGGGTGAGTCAAAATAAAAGGCTGAATATTTCTTCTTGAATGGAAGATGAACGACGTTGCTAGAAAATTCTGTTGTGTGATGCCTCAACTTTGAAAAAGTGACCTAAATTTCTAATGGTGGATATAGAATTAGTTGGATTACTGTACCATTTTATACCAACTTTATGAGGGCAGATACTAGGAAATACAATGCTACGTACAATTATATGAAGGGCAATTTTGAAATAAAAAACTACCAAAGGAATATGAAGATTGGTGACATGGAGTTTCTGAAGTGGAAATTGGCCTGGTGTCATCTGGTCAGGATTTGCTGGCTCTCTGATGGGGGTCTCTGCTCTAGGACACTGTGAGCATTTTATCTATTGGCATATTCACGGGTGATGTGGAGAGTGGCAAAACAGCAGAGTGTCTCATTATTAAACAAATCACAGGTTCAAATCTCCCTCCCCCTCCTCCATGCGTTTCCTTGGAGACACTGTTCCTTGTCAATTTCCTGAATCGCATTAATATTAAACTATGACTTTGAATCAGGAAGAATGTGAGGTATCTGAAGAGTATTATTTATATCTTCCATGTGACATTTGCATCACATTGATAAATGTTGAAAACCTTCTTGAGAACACTGAAAAAATAAAAAAATAAGGAAATAGAGTTCAAAATAAAGTATAGAACTTGTTAGACTAGTTTCTGTTTAAAACTTGGTGGATTATACCTCTTTGTTTTAAACCATTAGAACAGCAATGATTAAATATCAGATTCCGTAAAGAGTCGCTCGCTCCCTTTGGAAAGTTTTGATTAAAGCCGTGTATTTATTAAAGTATTCTAGCCACACATCTTTCCTTCAAGATGTTTTTCCCACTTCTGCTGTTTTATTACATGATGGTTATTGAAAGGTTAGATGTCATTTACTTTCCCAAGGTTTATTTTTATATCATAAATCGTACTTAAAAAATTTTTAATACATCATGAGAAGCAGCGTGGGCTGTTCAAACTGGATGTCAGGAGACCTGGGTTCTACTCTCCATGTGACTTTGGGTAAGTCAACGAATTTAGACGTGTCTCAGTCTCTCTGGCTGCATAATTAGTTAATTAGTTAATGTTTGCAAGCCAGTCTGAGCGCCTTTGATAAAATACAAAGCACCATTATTTATGACAATAATAATAGTGTCGTGGACCTGTAGACTCCCTTTCATCCAAGGATCCCAAAGTACTTTACCTCTGGGATTGTAACTTTACAGAGGGTTACTGTCTCTTGGCTGCCTCTCCTTGAAGAAACAGATGGTAAAAAGCCGTCTGGGTTTTCACTGGAGAGTAATTAAGTCTCCCACCAACTCCTGCGTCATTTGCATAAACTTCCCAGGACAGAAAAGCAGCTCCCAAAGAGAGCGGAGTCTGACTCCTCATCCCTCGTCACTACTTATAAACAAGTCACAGGGGATTTGGAATTTGGAATCTCAACTCCTACATCTATACTTTGAGAATTTGGTAAAGCATGGGAATATTTAGACAGCAGGTGAATTCCGTTCAACGAAAATATAAATGTAGCAAGTGTGGGTTACCTGAAGGTCTTTCAGGTTGTGTGTACCAGTTATGGACGAGTCCTGTGATCCCTCCTTGGCAGTCTGGTTAGGCTAACTTCAGTTACCTGGCAAAGATGAATGAGGTCCTAACTCTTGTGCATGTCTGGGGTTATTAAGAAGAAAAGTGTACGATGTGGTCCCTGCCCTCAAGTTGTTTACAACCTGTTTGAGAAGACGAAACTAAGAAGCAGGAAACAATTAGTGGACCATGGAAGACAGCATATAATTAAAGGCTAAATTGTGTGGAGCAGACCACAGGAAGTAGAGGGGAGGGAGCCATCAATATGGACCAGTGTAGTTCAGGGAAGATTTACCAAGAGGTGATTTTAAAGGAGCATGTTTTCCCAAGAACCAGTATCACGGAAGCAGTGTATGGACAGCAGGTGCCTGTGTTAGGAGACAGGGCAGATGGAGGAGACTCTTTACTTTTCCCAGGGAACCCAGGGCTTTGGTGGCAAGCAGTGGGGAGGGAAGCTCCCAGGGTACGGGGAACTTTCAAAGGCAGGCAGAGGAGTTTGGAAGTAATTTAATTCACCTAAAAAAAAAAAAAAAAAAAAAAAAAGACTTCAGAACACAGGGAACTGATAAAAGCAGTACTTTAGAATAATTCTTTGGCAACTGCCTGCAGGAATCACTGGAGCAGGAAAGAGACTTAAAGCTGGGAGGCTAGCTGGAATCAAATATAGTAATGGGGTGGGCATTATTTAGAAAGAATTAATTAAAAATAGAGCTTTTAATGAGAGCTTAGCATGTGCTGGGAATGCATCTCATTCTCACAAAAACCCAAGGTGATAACTAATATTAACTCATGTTAGCACTGATTTCCTGATATGGAAACTGCGGCTGAGAGGGGCTAGGGAACCTGCCCAGAGTCACAGACTTAGAATGTGCTGGAGCCAAGGTTTGAACCCAGTATGAATCCTAAATTGCTATTTAGGCTTAGGAGATTAAAATGGGAGAGGTAGGCATTTTGATGAAAGAATAGCTGTCCAGTCTAGATAGGAAAATGCTGGGTTAAAGTTAAAACAGGTCATTTCCCCCACCCCCTTTATTCCTGCAGGACATCTTAGAACCTCTATTGTGCTACTTACTGCACATTGTGAATCTGCGGGAGAATTTAGTCTAAGGAGCGTGTCCCCACCCTGGCACGGTGCAGAAAACACTGGGAAAATGCTGGCTTGGAATCTTCCTTCATAGCCACGGCAAGCTCCAGGATCTGGAAGGCTAGGGAGCCGTCAAAATGCGAGTGTTGGGGATTGCAATCACTAACAGAGAGAGCCACAAGTTAGGATCTGGGTTAAGAAAAGCAGGAAGTAAGAAGATGGGCAGACCCAGAGGCCACCATCAGGATGCCAAACCAGGTTTAGGGACCTGGGAATTCAAAGAGGGAAGGTTTAGATCACAGGCAAATTAGTTACAAGGGGAACCGAGCGTTGGGAGGTCTATGCCCACTGTGCCTGATGCTGTATCCTCCCTTGCCTCACCAGGTCACACTCGGCCAGTCTAACCTGTCTCCACTTCGCAGTCTCTGGGCAGCTGGCACTCTTGGTGTGGGGTTGCAGAGAGGTAAATAGGTTTTCTTGGTGGGAAAAGATGTTCAGTTGCAGGCAGGAGACGATTTGGTTGCTATCTCGGAAGCTGAGGATTATAAAATTTGACTCTGACTCCAGATGAAACTAAGAATAACTCTAATGAGAAAAGATGGTTCTTGGCAAAGAGGAATCTTGCTGATCATTTCTGAGGTGTTGAAAGGGGAAAAGGTTAAAACAAAACTACAGCTGAGTTTGAAACCCCAAGAAACCTTAAACATTAGCTGGCTTTAAAATTCTATTGCAAATGATCAGAGCATTAGCCATTATTTCTAAAGCTTGCAATTTGACTTAGGAATATACTGATTACATTCTGATACATTTGGCAGCCAAAGTAGAGCAGGAAATCATTATTGGATAAAAAGGGCCACACAGGAGGAAGTTTTTATTGGCAAATACCAGCTTATATATTTACAGAATCCTATCATCTTAGTCCGAGAAGGAGTCTTTCCCCAGTTTCAAAATAGGTCCAAAGAGATAACAAATCTTTCCTCTTTTTATGACCTCCCCCTCCTGCCCCACTAGCTCCCACCAGCTTCCAACTCTCTGAAATGGATTCCAACTTCCAATACTGCCACCATCAGGTGCGGCCAAAATCAGTTTAAATCCTCTTTTTTGGGGGGTGGGGTGCAGGGTTGATCTCTTCTGTGAACATGGAAAACAATTATCTTTTCTTTCAAAACCCTTCATATTCTAGAAGGCTATAATTACATTTCCCTCAATTTTCTCAGCTTTACATGGAATAATAGACGTACCTCTGACATTTGTTGTTTTTTTAAAATTTTTATTTTAGAACCGTTTCTGACGTTTGTTGGCTCCTTCAGATGTGCAGGGCACCAAGCAAATCACTTAAATGATCTCATTTACTTCCTACAAAATCCTGTGAATCAGCTATTTTTATCCCCATTTGAAAGATAAAGAAATTGACACTTGAGGTCCAGAGGTTAGTAATACCTTTCAAATAGTTGGTAAATAGAAGAGCCGGAATTGAAAAATCGCCACTCTTAATGGGAACTCATGGACTAAATTTTCCAACCCTTTGAGTCAACTCTCCTTCCTTTTTTCCTTTGATTTCTTTACTTTTCTTCAAGGCTTGGTTGTCCTTGAACCCCTTTCCTCCATGCTTTCTTATTTGACTATTTGAGGCCTCACTGTTCCTCTTTTTAGCTCCCATTTAAAAAATTGTATTACACATATACATTCTTTACATATTTTAAAATATTTATACGTTATTTAGTTTTTTCCCCTCATTCCATCGGAAATAGGAGCTCCTTGCAAGTTGGAACCATACCTTGCAATTCATTGACTTCTTCGCCAAAAAATTGTTCTTTGAGTGGTAATTGTCTTATCATGGAATGGAGAAAAAAGGAGATCAAATTGAGGGGAAGATAGACTTTTAATGAGGCCAGACCATTCCTGCTTCCTCTGTGCTCTGAAAGCATTTTGCATAAATACAAGCATACCAAAAAAGAAGGTGGGTCCTGGGGTCAGAGGACTTGGGTTGAAATCCTAACCCTAAAATCTTTGGGAAGGATTACTATAATAGATTACTATTACTATATTAAGTTACTATAGCTTCTTAAGGACCCATTTTCTCCTTGTAAAATGGGGATGATATGATAATACGTATCTTACTGGGTTGTCGTGAAGATTAGAGGATGCAATTAGGTAGGCGCTTTGTAAATCTAGGTACATGGTAGCTGATACAACCACAGCTTTTATAATTAGACTACGTACTATTCTTGTGTCTCTCTCACAGAAATTACTCTCTTACTAGATCGTAAATTCCTCAAGGGCAAAGACTGCTCTTCATTTTTATTATCTGCCCCACCAAGCTCAGTGCCTCTCATAAAGTAGTAGTAGCATTCAACAATTTTTTCAGTGACTGTATGAGAAGGAACTCTAGTGAAGAGTCCAGGTTGGAAGACTTTATAAAAGATTCTTTAAAGCTGAGCACAAGTTTTGTCAACTGAACTTTGACCCCAGCATGGGGGCCTACACACAAAAAAGGTACCTGAGTTAAGTAGCCTTTAATTACTGGAATTTATCCCAGTGACTATATTTTCTTTTCTAGTATTTCTTACAGCTCATTTTCAAATATGGATTTATTTTTTCCATAATGTCTTGTCCTCAGCCTTATGGAATCTATTTTTTCTTTAGCTCTTTACACACTTAAAGTTCCTTCCAGATTGTTCTATTGCTCCTAGTTCCTGTACTGTAAATTCTTTTTTTTAAATTGAAGTATAGTTGATTACAATGTTTCAAGTGTACAGCAAAGTGATTCAGTTAAATATATATATGTATTTAAATATATATATATATTCTTTTTCAGATTCTTTTCCATTACAGGTTATTATAAGATATTGAATATAGTTCCCTGTGATATACAGTAGGTTCTTGTTGTTTATTTATTAATTTGATTAAATTAAATTAAATTAATTAATTTTTTGGCCATGTGAGGATTGAGGGATCTTAGTTCCCCAGACCAGGAATTGAACCCAGGCCACGGCAGTGTAAGTGCCGAGTCCTAACCACTGGACTGCCAGGGAACTCCCTCTGTTTTGTTTTGTTTTTTTAAATTTTATTTATTTATTTATTTATGGCTGTGTTGGGTCTTCGTTTCTGTGTGAGGGCTTTCTCCAGTTGCGGCGAGCGGGGGCCACTCTTCATCGCGATGCGCGGGCCTCTCACTGTCGCGGCCTCTCTCGTTGCGGAGCACAGGCTCCAGACGCGCAGGCTCAGTAGTTGTGACTCACGGGCCTAGTTGCTCCACGGCATGTGGGATCTTCCCAGACCAGGGCTCGAACCCGTGTCCCCTGCATTGGCAGGCAGACTCTCAACCACTGCGCCACCAGGGAAGCCCCTCCCTCTGTTTTATATATAGTAGTTGTAATTCTTTCTTTCATGGTGCATCTCTTTCATGGCAGTTGGTTTTCTCTTGTGTTGTAATTTTTAACAGTGAACTCATCTTCAGTGGGAGCTGTCCAAAGGGTCCAACCATGCCGTAGATTGTGGCAGTATCCAGTGAGATGGGTTCCCATTCGTTTCTCTTATCTGAAAGAAGGTAAACAGACCCAGCGCAGTTTCTATTGCTAACAAGGCCTAGAGTGTAGGCCCAAGGGAGAGACCTACAGATCACTTCTTCCATGCCTTCCTACCCGACTTTGACAGCCAGCATGTATTGATACCTATACTTTCTAAGATATTGATAAAGGCCTTGTAAAAGACCATCTTCCTCTTATTTTTCCAGAGCTGTCACTCTGATCTGGAAACCAGATGGTCCTGACAGGATTCTGGTTATTATTCAGTACCAAGTTTTCTTAAGGTGTTTACTAAATTGATTGAGTGGTGATTTTTTTCCCCCTTGAGTACAGAAGTGAAGCTGATTGGTGGATATATTTCTAGAGTCTTTTTTTTTGAGGGTGGTGATTACAGACTATTTTCTTTATACATTTTTATATTTTCCAAATTTTCTACAATAAATACTTTCAATAAAAACATAATTTTAAACACCTCTTTTCAGTTCCAGTTTTCTTAGATTTCTCAAATCATCAGTCTACTTTTCAACTTCCTCAAGATTTCCCAAACACACAGTTACTAGGCTTTCTTCTTCATGGGTCATACTATCTATCTGTCCGATTTCCCACTAAGATTTCACAGACTTAGGAAACAATATATGTCAAATATTCCAAGAGAATCTGGTTTCACTCTCATACTTGTAAAATCAATATTTAATTCAGAAAGTGTGCTTGGTTACTGTACGTATAAGGTTTTTCAGCTTCTCCATAGGCCACCCTCCCTCCCAATTTTCTCTGCATTTTCTTTCTAGAGTCTTATTATTTAATAGCTTGAAGAAAGCTTTACAGTTTTTATTGCACAGAAATAATAAATATGTTTAGTGTTATGTTCACACACAGAGTATACTGTGCTGTTTTTTCCAACACATAAGCACCTCCTCAGACTTTGTGGAACTCCTGGAAGATGATGGTATGTAGTCCTTTGATAGCGATAGCGGATTCTTATACTACATGTAGATCAAAGAAATGGGACTTATTGGTGTTTCAAGAATGAATAAGACATTGATTTTCCCATCAAGGAGTTTATAATCTAGAAGAGATATATACACCAAGGCAATGTCAAGGGTACTATAGAACAAAGTACTGTCTTGGAGGTAGGTATAAAGAGCTATGGGAATAAAAATGCAAGAGTAACTAATCCTGCCAAATGGAAAAGAATAAGGGAAAACTAGAGAAAGAAGGCAACCTGGCTGCTCTTAGATGAGGATTTCACTAGGTAGGTGAGGTAGGAGGGCATTTGTGCAGAAGGAATAGCTTGAACAAAGACAGATGTGACTACCACAATATTTGGTTGCAAGAAATAATACATCTATTTATTTTTTCTAAATAAAATGAAATCTGGTTCAGGATCCTCACACCCTCTTTGTCAAGAAGTACAGTGTGTCATGTTTTTCTGGGTGGGGACACCAGTGGGTAATGTACACAGTATAAACACTTCGGGCATGGACCTCTAGTCTTGGGGCAGCACAGTGGCCACTGAGGTATTCATGGTTCAAGCTCCCTAAGTCCATATGAAGGGTACTCACAATGTCTGCTGCTCTCCAGTGCTTACTTCCAAGGGTGTAGGGGTCTTCATGGGGTTTGCAGATATTCTGGGAGCTGGACTGGGGTCACATGGCTTTGTATGCAGTTTTTTTTAATGCCCTATTTTCCATTCGGCACCGCATCTCTGCCTTACACCATGCCTCCTGCCTAAAGAGCAGAGATCACAAGCCTGGTTCAGCGACAGAGAATAAAGCTTTTGCATCTTTTGAGGGTGGGGAGGGGTAGTTCCCTGACTGTAGAGGGTAGGGTAGGGGTCTAGGGTCCAAATGCTCTTTGTGCAGACTTTCAGTCAAGTCTTCTCTTTTCAGCAGCTCCCTCTTTCTCCATCTTTAGTGCCTGATGCTTCCGGCACCGTGAGCCTGAAGGCCAGAGTAGCAGGATTCTGGTCAATATCCCCCCTCTGAATGTTCTTAGGTTTCACCTTCCCCCACTCGGCTAAACTAGTTACTGCCTCTCCATCCACTTTCTGTCTTCATGTTTCGCTGTTCAGGGCAACTAGTACCACTGATGAGAAATTTTTTATTGCCTCTTGTTCTTCTTGTTGGTTTTGGATGATATCTGAGGAGAAGACTACTCCACCATCTTTGAAGTATGCATTCTTTTTTTTTTTTTTAAACTTTGGGTTTATTTATTTATTTATTTATTTATGGCTGTGTTGGGTCTTCGTTTCTGTGCGAGGGCTTTCTCCAGTTGCGACAAGTGGGGGCCACTCTTCATCGCGGTGCGCGGGCCTCCCACCGTGGCGGCCTCTCTCGTTGCGGAGCACAGACTCCAGACGCGCAGACTCAGTAATTGTGGCTCACGGGCCTAGTTGCTCCGCGGCATGTGGGATCTTCCCAGACCAGGGCTCGAACCCGTGTCCCCTGCATTGGCAGGCAGATTCTCAACCACTGTGCCACCAGGGAAGCCCTGAAGCATGCATTCTTCAAATCAAAAAAAATTTTTTGGGAATTCCCTGGCAGTTCAGTGGTTAGGACTCAGCACTATCACTGCCAGGGCCTGGGTTCCATCCCTGGTCGGGGAACTAAGATCCTGCAAACTGCATGACTCGGCCAAAAGAATTAATTAATTACTTAATTAATTAATTAGAAAAAAATTTCCCCTTTCTGACATTTTCCAAGTTATGATAATTTTTTTCCCCCTTAGGCCGTTAGACTTTCATTTACTCTTCCTTGTGTTGAAAATGAGGATTCACCCTAATATTCTCTCATTTAAAATTTTAATTTTTATTTTATCAGTTATTAATGCATATAATTTAAAGAATGAAATAGTCCTGTAAGGGTTATTATGAAAATTAGCTGTACCTACTTGCCTCTGCCCTCTGTCTTCCATTTTCCAACTCTCTAGAAGAATAGAGAATCCTCTATCAAACTTGTATCTGTTACTTTTGATGCTTGCATCCATATCACTAAACAACCTGCTAATAGTGCAACATCTTGATTTTTCAGTATTGTTTATTCACTTCCTGCTGTGGAAGATGAGAATTTAGCAACCTTACCCACTATTCTCAAATATGCATACCACCTCCTCATTCAACCTATATAGATGTCATAATTTTTTAAAATTAGTCTTCAGCATTTATAAGATTTGTAACTATTCATAAGATTATGACTTTAGGACTATGTGACTATTATTTACACATGAGCTATGTGCTATTCTATGATTGTTTTTCCTTTCTTGTACCATTTTGAAAAATTTCAATGAAGTATATAACTGTCCTGTTCTTTTTTTAAAATTTATTTTTATTAAAAAGATTTTTTTGATGTGGACCATTTTTAAAGTCTTTATTGAATTTGTTACAGTATTGCTTCTGTTTTATGTTTTGATTTTTTGGCCGTGAGGCATGTGGGATCTTAGTTCCCCCACCAGGGATTGAACCCACACCCCCTGCATTGGAAGGCAAAGTCTCAACCACTGGACCACCAGGGAAGTCCCTAACTCTCCCATTCTTTAGTTTGCCTTTCTTTCTGTTTCTTTCCCCCTCAATCATTTCTAAACTCCCTTCTGATTATATTCAAGCCCAGCAGGTGTTTTATCAATTTCATCCTCCTGGATCCACCTCTCTTAAAAGCCTTTTGACCTCCAGTCTGAACTGTGTCCTTTATCCCCGGTGTACACCTGCCATCCTGAACTTCTCCTTCACCAGTATTCTGGGGCACCCTTTGCCTCTCTCTTGAGTTGGTTCCCCTGTTTTTTAGATCCCGTGTCTTCCTCTTTCTTCGTTTCCCCCTTGTTATTGTGGAGAACCTCTTCTAGTAGCTTCCTGAGTAAGGGTGCATAGGAGATAAACTTGATAAACATGTCTGGAAATCTTTAAGTGCCCTCACACTTAATTCATATTTTGGCTAAGTGAATATTCTAAGTTGTAAATAGTTTCCCTCAGACTTTTGAAGGCATTGTTCAATTATTTTCTAATTCTAATCTTGGAGGTTGACAAATCTGGAACTATTTTGACGCTTGCCTCACTGTATATAGTTTTTTTCTCTCAAAGCTTCTAGAATCTTTTCTTTACACCAGTTTTCTGAAATTTCATGAGGAACACCCCTAATGTTCTTGCTATAGCTCTGTTTTTATATAGTGTGTTAGGCACTCAATTGGTCTTTCCCATTTGGGAACTCATTTCTTTGGGAATTTTATTGAATTACTGTTTGATATTTTTTTCTATTTGTTTTTTTCTGTCTTTCTGGAATGCCTATTATTTGGATGTAGTACAATCTGTATTGATGTCCTACTTTCACAATTGAAAAAAATTTCTATTTTTCATCTTTTAGTCTTTTGCCCTACTTCGTTGGGGGATCTTTTTTCAACTTTATTTTCTAACTCTTCTTGAGTTTTTCATTTTTTATTTTTTGCTGTTATATTTGATTTCTATAGACTCTCTTTGTTCTGTTTATTTTTTGAAAAATGTTATTCTATTCTTGTTTCATCGATACAGTATATTATCCTATATCTTTGAGGATACTGATAATAGGTTTGTTTTTGTTTCTGTTTTTGTTTTTTTTTCTGTACAGTCTTTGTTTCTTCTGATTATTTGTATGTTCTTTCTCACAGTAGAGATATCTCTCACATCCTTGGTGATCACATTTAACATCGGGCACTAAAAAGCTGACTGGAAACCCTGCACATATGGGTGAGCTTTTTGATTGTGGGCTTCATCATAGAGGGTCTGCTTGGGTATTTTTTTGGGGGGGGTGTTTAATATCCCTGATGTCTGTATCATTAGATTTTTCCTCCAAGGTTTCCAAAGCACAGAGTCCAATCCCCTGTCAGAGCAGTTCCGCTCAGACTTCAATGTATACGGGTCACCCAAGGAGCTGTTGAAATGTGGATCCTGATTCAGTAGGTCTGGGGTGGGGCTGAGATGCTGCGTCTAGTCTCTAACTGTTGCTGTGGTCCATGGACGCATCTTGACTAACGTGGAAAGAAGGCTTATGATCCTGGCTGCTAATTCTGGAAGTCATTTTGGAGAAAAGGCCTGGGAGGTCGCAACATCTGGTATGTGATGCTTGCCTCCTTTGCACTTAATCCCCTTGCTTTCAGCACGCTGGTGGCCCGGCCCACGTGCCCCGTGCTTCACCCACTCCAGAGCAGGAAGGGCTCCCGGCTCAGCTGGGGAAGGGGGAAGGAGGGGAGGGGCAGTTGCTTGGTCAAAGGGAGAATGCTAGGCTCCTTCAGCTGCTGATTTTAGGATTCTGCTTTCTTGGACTCCTTACTTTATTTTACTCTCATTTGTTCTTCCTCTTTCCAACCCCTACTTTGAAAGTTATTATTATTTTTTGCTATTATGTCTCCCATTCTCTTTGCCCTTGGGAGTGGTGTGCTTAACAAAACCCTCTCTACTGTAGTTTTGGGGAGTTTCAGGAGGGAGAATAAACGTATGTGTTTAATCCACTATCTTTAACTTCAAACCCTCCCTAACTGATCTTTTACTTTATGCTTCTGACTGTCGTCCCCGCCTGGAAAATACAGTTCACAGCACACAATTTATGGGACTTTGTTTCCCAACTGAGATTGACTTGCTTGCCTTTCCAAGTTTGAGTAACCTGGGCTCAAATATTTTGACATATCACCTTAAAGTCTCTCTACGCAAATGAGACAAACATCATTATTTTATTGATGAATTTCCAATATTATCTCTGGTCTGGGGCTCATAAGGACCATTATTTTTTCTGCATGTCTGGGAGCAACTATAAGGGCATCCTTTCATTAATACGAGGCTCCTACTTGTCTTAGAACTGATTTGTTTATAGCTGAAGAGAAAGCTGATTTTTTATTACCATATGGAACTCCAGCTTAGTTCTACTTTTTTTTTTTCCCCTCTCTTTCCAGATAAGTGTACAGATAAAGGGGATATCACAAAGAGATATCCTGTGATTATCTAGATTTCTCTTCTTTTTCTTTTTCTCCCCTGCTAAACTTCCCAACAGGGAGCTGAAACTAGATATTTACTAGAAATAATATTTGGCATGTTGAGGGAATTGAAATTTGGAATAAGGGTGACCACTCTGAGATTCCATGACTCTGTGGCAACTTGCATGTTGACGGTGCATCCCTGAGTGAGTGTTTTTCTTTCGCTGAACCTGATGGTATGAGGAAGTATAGTGGCCAAGCACATACACATAGCCTTTGGAGTCACACAGACTTGAGTTCACTCCACTTACTAATGGGATTGACTTGCACAAAATGCTTAATCTTTGTAAGCTCCTGTTTCCTCACCTGTAGAGGAGGAAAATTAATACCTGTTCTACAGGTTATTGTAAAGATTAAATGTGATAATGTACGTAAAACGTTTAAGATAGTGACTGACCCTTAGGACGCACTTACTGTTCGTGGTTGTTACGGGGGTGTTAACTGATGTCTCTCTTTCCCTCTTCCAATATAGAGAATCTAGCATCTTCTGCGATTCCAAGAGTTGAAGTCTTCTCCATCTGTTTGTGTTAGATAATAGAAGACCTTTGAGTCACACCCCTAATGATATATTTGGCAGCCCTTTAGAAGTTGTTTATGACAGAGACTTTAAAAAATTTCCCAAAAGAAGAAAAAAAATTTTTTTTCAGAATCTCCTGATCCTTAAAAAAATCAAATCGTTAAAAAAAAATTCTAGCTACTTTGGCTCTATGAAACCCATTAAGATAAAAGCGTAGAATTAGGGGGTTTTTGAATAAAAAATCTTAGTGCAGAGTGCCAGACCAATTCTGAAGGGTGTACAGTTATGCTGTAACTCCTCAGGTGACTTTTAGTATTCAAATTATTTATATATTTATTTTTATGAAATATTACATGATAAAACATTGAACAAGCACCAGAATGGATGTAAAGAAACAAGCTGACTTTGCCTTCTTCAAGATAGAAAAATGATTGGTATGATTCCATTACTTTGTTTGTCCTTTCAGTCTCTTTTTCTCTTCTTTCTTTCTTTCTTTTTCTTTTTTTAATATTTATTTATTTGGCTGCGCTGGGTCTTAGTTGCAGCACGCTGGATCTTTTTTTTGTTGTTTTTTTAGTTGCAGCATGCAGGCTCTTAGTTACGGCATGTGGGATCTAGTTCCCTGACCAGGGATCGAACCCTGGTCCCCTGCATTGGGACCGTGGAGTCTTAACTGCTGGACCACCAGGGAAGTCCCTGTTTTTTTTCTTTTTTCTTTTTCTAAGGTGGGGACAAGATGGAAGGTTGTAAGGGCTAAATTAGACAGGACGGAAATACTCTGCTGGCCTAGTTTGCTATAACTTCCCTCTATGACTACCCAGTGCAGCTAGGACCTAGAAATACCTGTCCTGTTACTAACCTGTCATTTAAGACAGCCCCAAATGGTTTAGTGTGATTTAATCACACACTCTCTCTCTTTCTTTCCCAACAGCTTAGTGTAGAGTCCCTATCATGGCTTCTTATCAATATGGGACACCAATGAATGCCTTTGAATTCTTAGTGTTTTTGGAAACTCTTGGCATTGCATCCAGTAGTGGCCTGAATGCTCAGCCTGTGTTCTTTTTACACATTTCCTTCAGGTAGCACTGTCTCAGTGGTCTAGCCTAACTCCAACTTGCAAGTGATGTTTCCACCATCAGTCTTTGGTTGTATGAACCTTTAGCATCCAGCAGATGCACTCATCTGGGCAGGGAAAGAGATGCAACGAAGATGAGGCCAACCTTACAACAGCCCAGGGCTCTACGTGGGAGGCACAATCTGGGAGTAAAATTCCCCTCCGCCCTACAAGGCTCTCTCCTGGCACCAAGAGGAACCATAGGAAGGAAAGACTGGCCAGCCTGAGATGGGACCTGTCTTTGATCTTGGACCTGCTATGTCAAATTTCTCCTATGACATTAGTTTTTAGATTAACCTGGGGCAAATGGTATGATTCCCTAAAAGCTTAAAAATTAGAAGAAAAAGGCCAAAAATATGTTTCTACTTTTTGTCTTTGATTGACAGAGGAGAAGACACTAGTATTTAGTATTAGGTATATTCACAGCTAAAAAAAAACCCTGCTTTTGAAGAGCAAAACAATTTATTTTCAAAAAACCACTTTTCATTTTTTCCAAAATTGGATCATCGCAGTATTCTATCTTCCTAATTGTAATGTTTTCCTGGAGCGTTGTTTATGTAGAAAGTAGTTTCTCAGATTTAAAAAAAATCACATGATTTCACGTTTCAAAATTTCTTGGTCTGATTGCCTTAAAATCTTTCTCCTGATTATCAATGAAAACCCTCAGGAGCCTGGGGACCTAGCCTTTTCTCTTTCAAGTGGGCTCAGAATCAGCAGGTTTTAGAATTTCAGAATATGGTTTTAGGGCTGTAAGGAAAATTCAGCATCCCAGATTTGAAATTTGATGCCAACTTCCAGGCCCTGTCCGTCTTTTCTCCTTCTCTTCCTCACTCCTGTATCTCCATGCGCTGAACTCTCCCAGGACATCAAAAGGAGCCCTGCTTTGAGGGGGCAAAAATCACACTCAAAGGGCATTCCGTTTCAGTGTTTAAAATTTAAATTGTGATTCTACTTTAGAAGGACCATGTTTTCTTTTCTATTGTTTTCTTAGAACCCAACCCATTATGGAATTATAACACGTGGGAAAAAAATGCTGAGAAGAAATTAGTTAAAAATTGTATTGGAAAATACTCAGTAAAGGCTGAAAGATTGTTATGATTGTGGTTCCTGCTTTCTTTAAAGTCACTGTATTGCTTTAATAGCGTTGCTTACTTTTACTTTTTTTTTTTTTATCGTAGCACTTAAATGGAATACAGATAATCAATCAACCCTAAATCACTGGGCTCCATTTAAGAATTAATGTTACTTTTTTAGAGAACAGACTTGTGGTTGCTAAGGGGAAGGAGGGGTGGGGGAGGGATGGATTGGGAGTTTGGGGTTAGCGCCTGCAAACTCTTACGTATAGAATGGGTAAACAGCAAGGTCTTACTGTCTAACACAGCGAACTATATTCAATATCCTGTGATAAACCATAATGGAAAAGAATATGAAAAAGAATGTGTAACTGAATCACTTTGCCGTACAGCAGAAATTAACACAACATTGTAAATCAACTATACTTGAATAAAATAAATTAAAAAAAAAGAATCAATGTTACATTTTACTTCTACATTAAAAAAGCAGGTCTTAGATTCATAATTTTTAAAAAAACCATCAAATAGAAATTTAGATAAATTCTGCCTAAACTCATAGGCAGATGTTAGAAAGAGAAGAAATGAACGATAGTCCCTTCAGATATATAAGTAGTGGGAAAGTCACTGCATTTTGGACAATGAAGGAGAAGAACTGTGGGAGATTTGGAGGGTGTGAGTGTGTGTGTGTGTGTGTGGGTGGTGGTGACTGAGCCCTTCTCTATTTTTTAACCCCTTCCCTACATCTTGGTATGGCAGCCACTGGAAATATGGAGAATTGAGCTCTGGTCCTGTTCATGTTCCCAACAAGTTATGTATCTCTGGTCAGGAGACTACTTTGCCCTTGTAGGCCTCAGATATTTCATCCCTTAAATAAGGGGCAAATTTCCTGCATATCTGTCTCTTCTTGGGTCACCTCTTCATGCTAATCTTTGGAAGTATTACAAGGAAAGTATCTTAGCATTAATTTTGGCCCATGTTTTTTTGTTCCTGTTCTTGGACCATTGCTTGGTTTCTTTGGAGACAGTTTCTGACTGTTATGCCAATTGTTACACAGTTGTGAATATCAAATTACAACCTATAGTTAATATTCAGCATTATTAGAATATTTTAAAGCAAAATCCACAAAATATAGAGCTTATTGAAAGAATATATGACATTGCCTTTCTTCTTATAGTTCTTCAACAAAATCTGGTTTTATGGAGCTAAAATTTAAAGTGTTCATAATCAGGGATGCCATTTTGTATTGCAGTAATTGCTATGAGAAGGAGAATTCCCTGGTATTAAAAATTGAGAATTTAAACTTGCATGATAAGTGAATAAATATAAGAAATATACTTCAAGAGTAATAAAGATTATATGAATGCCATCCAGTTTGTAATAGCAGCAGTGCAAAACTCAGAATCACTTTATAAAGAACTTTTGTAGACTGAATGGGCTTATCATCTGAACTTTGTATTTAAAAAATTGAGTTTGGTTCTGTCTGATCTTATGGAACAAGCATATTCTGTATTTTCCTTTAAATATGGTGCTGTAGTATGATCCAAAAGCTGTTTGCTTATATCTTACTAAACATTTTTGTGGGTGTATGAAGAATTTATCGGGGAAAATGTTTAAAATGAAAAAAATATACTCTTCCATTTAGTTTCTAATAAAAATAAAACAAATATTTGACTTATTTCTTTGTAGAAGTAACTAAAAATTGAAAATAAAAGCTATCCGATATTAAGATAGGAGACTTGATTTTCTTGGATAATATTTGTCAATTTTCAAAGTTTGGAAACTCCTAAAGGACAGAGGTCTTATTTATTCTGTTTACTGCTGTGTGACCAGTTTTGCATGCGGCATATGCTTTATACATGTTTAATTGTTGACTAGGTACATATTTTTCCACTGAAAGTCTTTCTTTATATTCTTTTGTACAAAGATTGTAGATCATTATGTACCAAAATTATTTGATTCACATCTTCTGGGCTTTATGCCTTATTGTGACTAAGATATTATTCACAAGCCTGACCTGACCATAGATAAACGATTTTTACGTAGGTTTTTACTCTCCTGGCCATTTTTCTTGCTTTTCTCAGTGATTAAAAAATCACCATATTGAGTGAAGACTGCCCGCCTGCAGTCTGCCATACATGGCGGGGTGTCACTACAGGACCTTGCTTCAGACGTGTAAGATCCCCTATCCAATAAACCATTGATGTCTCAAAAAGAGTATCTCTGTATTTAGGGTCAGATTAGATGCACCTGTTACTCTGTTCCAGACTCCAAATGATTTAGACCTATATTCACATTTGGGCACATCTTGAATTGTCCACCTCAGGTACCAGGGGAGTTTTCTCTCTGTGAGAAGGTGACATCTGATAGCTTGTTAAGTTAACTGTGTGGAAAACATATAACATTGCCCTTTGGAACTAGGAACAGATAACTAATCAATGTGCAAGGGTCGATTATTTGGTAAACTATTGATAGCCTATGGCTAAAGGGCATTATTGGACTAAATTATATGTGTTTTTAGATATGTTAGATTTGAAATCATAACTATAGTTCCAGAGAAATCGAAAGGTTTTTTTGACAATATATTTATAAAATGGTTGTATGTTTACATAGAAGGTATGCAAATTCTTTATCTAAGCACTGGATTCTCAGTGTTTCATTTCTGTATGAGCCTCTTGGTCTCCCCAGTCAGCCTCAGAATGTATATTTCATACATGCAAATGTGCTCATATGGGGATCTTCATGAAACAGCAGCCAGCTTTATTTGAGTAGCCTTACAATTTGAAAATAAATGATGCCAAATTTAACCAGATGGTGAGTATGGAGTTACTTATAGATAAATTTAACTTGATGCCAATGGTTTTACACACATCCAACAACTAATTAATTTTAAAATGCTTCAAAAAAATAGCGTACAAAACTGTATCCATTTGGCATTAATAATGTGAGATAAAGACATTAAAAATGATCAGTTTTGTGGTCTTTCCTTTCCCCTGTTTAAGGGAGAATAATATACCGGTGGGTAAAAATTGAGTTCCTGCTTTGAAACTGCCTTACTTTTCTGCAAGTACTTATTTTTTCATTGAGCATGCAAAAAAAAATTATCCTTGTAAAAATTTAACTTACATAAAAGTATACAATATGTATGAATTGCACTTTCCTAAAATGCCCTTCCCTGCCCTCAATACCATTTCCCACTTCCCTCCCAGAAGTAACCACTGTTGAGACTTTGTTGTATATTCTTCTTGACCTTTCTTCTCTGCATGAATATAAACAATCCTATCTGTTTTGAATTTCATATGTGAGATCCTATCACACATATTGTTCCATAATTTAATGTTTTCACTTTTATTTTTTCATATCAGTACATAGAAATCCAGCTCATTCTTTTCAAATGCTGCAGAGTAAGTAGTTAATAGAATACTACTCAATGCATCTTTTTTTGGTGTTACCGTTTCTCTATTAATAGATCATTTATGTTTTCCCCCAATATTTCTGTTACAAAAAATGTTGCCATGAACTTTCTTGTACATTATTTTTTTCTTCAAATGCTTCCTCCTTCTCCTGATCCCGGCTTCCGACTTCCATCTTCTCTTCTTCTGTCTTGCTTCTCCCCTCTTCCTCTTCCGCTTCCCTTCTCCCTTCCCCTTTCCCTTCCCTTCCCTTCCCTTCTCCTTCTCCTTCTTCTTCTCCTTCTTCTTCTCCTTCTTCTTCTTCTTCTTCTTCTTCTTCTTCTTCTTCTTCTTCTTCTTCTTCTTCTTCTTCTCCTTCTTCTTCTCCTTCTTCTTCTCCTTCTTCTTCTCCTTCTTCTTCTTCTTCTTCTTCTTCTTCTTCTTCTTCTTCTTCTTCTTCTTCTTCTTCTTCTTCTTCTTCTTCTTCTTCTTCTTCTTCTTCTTCCTCTTCCTCTTCTTCTTCCTCTTCTTCTTCTTCTTCTTCTTCTTCTTCTTCTTCTTCTTTCTTCTTCTTCCTCCTCTTCTTCTTCCTCTTTCTCCTTCTCCCTCTCCCTCTCCCTTTCCCTCTCCTTGTCCTTCTTGTTTTTCTTCTTCTTTTTCTTCTTCTGATGAATTGCTTTAGTAGCTTCATTCTGCATTTTTGGGGTTCTGTATGTCTAATGTAAAATTTGGAATGTGAAATGCTGAGGTGCTACTTTTGGTGTAAATATATATATATATACTCTTTTTTTTCCAGATTCTTTTCCCTTATAGGTTATTACAAAATATTGAGTATAATTCCCTGAGGTGCTACTTTTGACTTTTCTGAAGTTTTACAGCTGAACTTGGGGAGAGGGGAGAACATGGTATGGCAAGAAACTTGGAGAGCCACCTGTTGACTCATTCACTAAGTAGCTCTCAATCTTCAAAGTAAACAAACAAAACTTCCCTCAACTCTACATTCCTCTATAGTTATGACTTCTCATTGCAGGCAAACTTCACTACAGAAGAATCTCTGCTTGTTCTCTCTGAGTGCTCACTTCCATTCTAGTCTCCCCCCACTGCAGTCTGGGCTCTGCCCCATCACAGCTACCACCACCGAAACTGCTCCCTTCAAGACCTTCTGGTTACCAAATTCTTTGGATGCATTTTAGGCCCTTCATCACCAGCCTCTTGGTACCACTCAATACTCTTGATCACTTCTGGGCTGAAGTTCTCACCTCCTTTGGTTTCTGTGCCACAACTGTACCCGTTAGTTCTGTTTCAGAAGAAAGGAACAGAAAACTCAACCCAAATTGGTTTAAGCAATAAGGAACTTCATAGATCCCACGAACGGAAGTCTAGAGGGAGAACAAGGGTCAGGGTTGGCTCCAGCTCCATATCTCTGTGATCTCCCGGCTTGGTTGACTTCCTTCAGCTGATTTCCTTCTCAGATTGGTAGGGAGAGGGTCTGCAGCAAGTGTGAGCTTCAAAGCCCATTGGAGGAAGAGAAGATATTACTTTAGAAAGTTCTTCTGAGAGAATAATGAAGAATTCATCTGGAGTCCCATTAAACTCTGTTTCTAATATATTTTTTCTAGTTTTATTAAAATATAATTGACATATAACATTGTGTAAGTTTAATGTGTATAACATAATAATTTGATATTTGAATATATTGCAAAATGATTACCACAATAAGTTTACTTAACACCCATACCTCACTTAGTTATAATTGTTTTTTTCTTGTGATGAGAAACTTCACATCTACTCTCTTAGCAACTTTCAAATATACAGTACAGTATTGTTAACTATAGTCACCATCCTGTACATTACATCCCCAGGACTTATTTATCTTATATTTGGAAATTTGTATCTTTTGATCACCTTCACCCACTTCATCAAACTTTTCCTGAATCTCTCTGGGCTCCTTGTCCCTCACAGTCCTCAGCAAAGCAGGTGGGATATTTTTAGACTGGTTGGATCAACCGTTGGAACTAGAGACATTCAGCCTCCAGAGGCCCAGAGACTTCATGGGGGAGGAATTATGTAAAGGAGAGCAGGCAATTGATACTTGTTAGGAAACCAACAATGTCCACCACAACTATGGTCCCCTGGTTTTTCTCTTTGTTTTTTTTCTAAATCTCTGCTTGCTTTTCTAGATTCCCTAATGATTTCCTCTTCCTCTGCCTAACCCTTCCATATGGACAGTCCCCAGACTCTCACTCTTGCTTTCTTCTCAGTGTTCTATTATCCCTGAAACAATTCGTTCACTTTTGAGGCTATACATGCTGATAACTCCCAAATCTACAACTCCAGTTCTTGGAGTTCTTCTAAACTGTAGACACGGGTATATAGTTGCATGTTGGACATATCCACTTAGATCCATATGCATCTCAAACTCAACATGTCCCAAACTGACATTAATCAACAGCGCAAAGATCAACACATCCTTCTGTATTCCCGATCTCAATGAGTGGCTTCATCAAACACTATTCCCTAAGTCCTTGTAGACCCCTTTCACTTCCTCACATTGAAGTAATCACAAAGCCCTGATCTAGCTACCAAAATTTAACAGGGTCACACACTATGAGAAATCTTTTCTTTACTACCCTTTCTCTCCAGTCTGTGTTGTGCTCTTGTCTTATGTGATCCTATGGCACTTTGTATAAAACTGTATAAGAGCACTTCTGTTGTTCACCATCCTCTTGACTGCAGGTACCATATCTTACTAGTTTTTAATATCCCTGTTCTCAGCAAAGCAACTTGAACAATGTAGGTGTTCAGGAAATATTACATGATTATTGAATGACTTTAGTCTTTAAACACTTATTGGGCCACTGTGATTTCCAGACATTCTCCCAAGCTCTGAATGTTTGATGTTCTTCCTTCACAGACTTGGTCCTCCCCTGGAGTGGGTGGAGTCAGTGGGAAAATGTCAGAAGCTGTGTCCTAAGGCTGTGAGTGCCAGGTCATGGCCACTATAAACAATTGAAACCAGGTCAGAGATCCAAATAGGGCTGGATGAATCTAGGAAGCTAAGGCATGAAGCCAATTGGGTTGGTGTCTGGGTTTTGAAGAGGCTGGTGGGAAGAAAATCTTAAGAATTAATCCCAGGTCCATGAGAGACAGCTATGCCAGCTTTTCATGAAGTTTAAGATGCTCAGAGTGTCAGCATCCTTGGAATACAAAGATGAATAGAAAACGATCCCTAATCTAGTAGGAAGTCGTGGTGAGGTGGGAAAATAGATATGCAACAAAAACTTACACTTCAATGTAAGAAGTGATGTAGCGAAACATGTTTACAACATTAAGGAAGGAGCTAATGCCTGTGCTTAGGAGAAATTGTGATGACCTTGAGGGGATCCTTGTTAAGAAAGGTTTCTTTCTTTCCCTCCCTCCCTTCCTTCTTTCCTTCCTTTCTTCCTTCCTTCCTTTTTAAGATAACATCTCAGATTTGGCATTTAACTCCATAGATGTCCTCAGGACAAACCACTTCCTTTAATACATAGGCAAAAGTTGGTTTGTTCCACTGAATCTATATGTCACAATTTTTTTCCAGGACTCATAGGGACTGTCCCCTGGTGGAAATTTTTTCAGTAGCTTGACATTCAAACTATAAATATGAGAGCATTTTTTTAAGGGCGGTTTTATGCACAGAAAAGATTGTTCAGAGTTTACTTTAGGTATATAAAAATTAATATTCAGTATATTAAAATTAAATTTATCTACTCTACATTTAAATAATAAATGCTTGGTTCTTCCATAAACATTTAAGTTTAACTTGTAAATATTGTTCTAATTAAAAATCTAGCAAATTTTAACATTACTCTTATGGGAACTTAAAAATGTTTGTAAAATAAACACCCTTAAACCTTTAAAACTGTATTTATATGTTTAACACACATGATTCTCCTATTAGATAGTACAGCTATATGATTAATAAAGAAAATTCTTCCCAAGTTCTTAACTCTTCTAAATCTAATGGAACATAAATGTGGATAAACTTAAATATTCTAATATTATGTATAAAGTTAGATTTCAACTAGTCTAAACATCTTATACAATTATACATTTTAAATTTACAAGGTTGACTTTTTACTCCAGTAGGTCAAATTTTCTTTGACATTATGAATACTTAAAGTAACCAAGTATGCTCAGATTTTTAAATGTAGAAATATTAATTGTAGCAACTGACATTGCTTCGACACTACTGTCTAGACTTACAGACCTAATGGGAATTTCATCAGTTTATATACACTTGTGTATGTATGTGTGTGTGTATGTGCACGTGTGGCTCTATGAAATTTTATCCCACATATAAATTCATGTAACAACTACAATCAGGATACAGAACAGTTCCATTACTATGAAGACACTTCTCCCTTTAGGAGGACTAGCCTATTTTATTCACTTTTGTCCTGCCAGTGCCCTGCATAATGTCAGGTACCTGACAGACAGCAATAAAATATTTGTTAAATATACCAGTACATGACTAAATAGTACTGGAGGAATTTGCCCAATTTGTTTGGATAAAGAAGTATTAATCTGTTTACCAGACTTCAGTTACTTCATCAAACTCCATCTCACTATGACTGATTTGCAAAGAACACAAAAATCCTCAGCTACCAAATCTCATAGAAGTGTTGCATCACTCATCTGAATCTTATAATCAAGCCTTTGCCAGGAATTCCCTGGTGGTCCAGTGGTTAGG
Source organism: Balaenoptera musculus (assembly GCF_009873245.2). Taxonomy (NCBI): domain Eukaryota; kingdom Metazoa; phylum Chordata; class Mammalia; order Artiodactyla; family Balaenopteridae; genus Balaenoptera; species Balaenoptera musculus. The sequence continues at coordinate 46,931,019 of NC_045802.1, forward strand.
ACTCTGCACTTCCACTGCAGGGGGCATGGGTTAGATCCCTAGTTGGGGAACTAAGATCTCGCACATGCTGTGTGGCATGGCTGAAAGGAAAAAAAAAAAAAAAAAATAAGGCTTTGCCAACCTGGAAAGCTTACAAGTCTTGAGAGGAGGTCTGAATAGAAACCATATAACACTATGTACATATAGCTACATGTTTCCCATAAATTACATGAAATACACATAGGTATGTGTGATACATTACATGAAATGTCACTTGGACACCCTCTGGAATCCAGACTAGAGAATGAAGGCAGCCTGACCCGGAGGGCAGGGCTCCAGTGCTGTGAGGCCTTGCTTCCTCTTGGTTCCGATTACTAATACTGTCCCAGAGCAAATAGAAATATGATCTTCCATTAACTTGCCTTAGACTGACTACAATAAAATTTCCCCTAATGGTACTAGGGGGAAATCGACTACTCCTGAAAGATATTTGCACATTGTTGGCATTTCTTGACCTTAAGATATCTTTTTGGAAGCATTTAAAGAACTAAGGAAAGAAATTGCCCTTTAAGTCGACCTTGTGACAGAAGGAGGTGGGAAAATAATTACACTGCATACCAGACCTTACCTTTGCACAGAATAACTACATGACAAATGCTAAAGCAAACATGCTAGAAGAATACCGTAATATTCATTCACCTCTTTTCTGATAAGAAAGGTTTATGCATTTTTATATCTTTAAAAGCTTTGTTTTGCAGGGTTTGCTTTAGCCTGTTGCCTCTTACTCATAGTGTATGGAGATTGAATCACTTTGGAATCCATTTTTCTTGAGTTACTTGAGGTGTAGCATGTAGTGCATTTTGTGTTAGAAACCACAGGTAAGACCTGTTTCTGTAAATGATTGATTTCCATGGATCTGTTCCTTTAATTGATTTGATATTTACTTAAGAAAGTTCTTTCTTTGCTTGCCCTGTCAACCCTCTCTGAGAGCTTTTGTAAAGTATGTCGCCATCATAAATAGGCTGGTTCCTTCCCAGACCAGTTGTTTCTCTGAGGTTTATAAATCTTTAAATGGATTCTGGGCACCATCTCATAAGGGTTTTTTCTTGAAGTTCTCTTTTGGGATTAAACCTGTGGCTTGGGAAGCCTTAACCTGTACCTCAGTCAGCTCTGTAATCACCCCCTCTATAGTAATCAGAACAATAACAACAGTCATAATAATTACTAATATGGACTACCGATGTATCCTTGATCGTACATAGATTTTATTTTATTTTTAATATTATTTTAAATTGAAGTATAGTTGATTTGCAATGATTCAGGTGTACAGCAATGTGATTCAGTTATACATATATATATATATATATATATATATATATATATAGATTCTTTTTCAGATTTTTTTTCCATTATAGCTTATTACAAGATACTGAATACAGTTTCCTTTGCTATACAGTAGATCCTTGTTGTTTATCTATTTTATATACAGTAGCGTGTATCTGTTAATACCCAGTTCCCAATTTATCCCTCCCTACCCCCTTCCCTTTGGTAACCATAAGTTTGTTTTCTATGTCTGTGAGTCTGTTTCTGTTCTTACATGGATTTTATTTTATTTTATTAATTAATTATTTAAATTATTTATTTATTTATTTAGGCTGCACTGGGGCTTAGTTGCGGCACGCGGGATCCTTCAGTTGCGACATGCAGGCTCATAGTCACAGCATGCAGGTTTCTTACTTGCGGCATGCATGCAGGATCTAGTTGCCCCACCAGGGATCGAACCCAGGTCCCCTGCATTGGGAGCACGGAGTCTTACTCACTGGACCACCAGGGAAGTCCCTACATGGATTTGAACTAAAAGCATCTTTAGAAAGACTTTTGCTAGTTTTATTGATTCTAAAACTCAACCTAAATAAAAACAGGGTGATTGCTATGAAAACTCAGCTTTAAGGCAAGTTCTCTGTTGGCCCTGCCAACCACATTGCCAGCCTGAAGCCATTCTGCAGGGGCCACTGGATATGGAATCTGTGAGGCAAAGTCCTTTAGCTGGGTGGCTGGTAAGTCTAGGGTGCCTCAGTGTCTCCACCCCTCTGGGTAACAGTGATTCTAAGGTCTTAAAATAATTTGTATGTGTTTAGTCTCTGTCCCAGGTCACACTCTGGTAGTAAGGCATGTATAGAGTGTGCTCTTTGAGTTGAATTTTTCAGCTCCGTGGAGCTGGCTGGAGGAGAAGGCCCGGGGAATAGGGCCTGGAGAAGGGACCTCCCCATTCTGCCCCTTACTTCTCTTCTTCACCAGCAGCCAGAAGCTGTTTAGTCCCTTTTCACCACCTTTTCTCTTTGTGTAAATAGAAAAGTGCTGATACGTCTGTAAAATAATATTCCAAGAAGCGCCTATAGTGTTTGTCTTAAGCTCACTTAAAAGGAGAGTGGTCTTTCTATGGAGTTACCAAGGCCAAGATCACCAGACCAAAAGAGAGCTGAGAAAGAAAACTGCCTTCCAAAGCTTCCAGCTATTCCCAGCCACTGGATCCTATTAGTATCTAGAGCTTATGGTGCAAGAGACTCCAACCCAGACCCCCTGGCTGCAGTCTTCCAATTGGCCCCAAGAACTGAAGGGAATCACTGAATTTCAACTTTGCTTAGAGAAGTCATGATGCAAGAGAAACCCTGTTCCGCCTTCCAGGGAACTTCCAGAGCTCTGTACTGGGGGCCGCACGACTTGGGCAATTAGATGTGCTTTCCAGATGGCTGTGCTTCCTTTTACCCTTATCATACCTGAGTATTTGCCCGAAGGTGGCTTTCTGCTTCACCCTTGCCTCTGAGGAGGAAACTATTAATGGAGAGGGTAGACCAAGGGTGCAGAATTGCTCATTTTTCTACATCATGGAAAATAGAGGATGTGCTGGAAACATATCCTTTAAACTGGCTTAATCCTTTTAGTGAGGCTCGTTTCAATGAGCTCATTGTGTTCAGTCCTTACTTGAACACGATAAAAATAGAACACTTAGAGGACTATGTCTCTAGGACCAGAGTGAAATAGAGAGTTGAGGTAATTGTCCAGATAATCCAAGCAAAACCAAAACGAAACAAAATAAAACCCACCACTGTTGAGAGAAAAAAAAAAAGGCAGCTTTAGCAGCCTGAACGATCCAGTCTGTTTCTCTACATTGTTCAAATTCACCAGCTCTGCATCTATATTTACTTTTTCTACACAGGCTGAGCCTAAGTTATGTTGAAGAGTTTCTTCCCCCAATATTATCTCAAGTACTACCTCCAAAAATGCTTTTGCTTTAAAGTATCCCTCTTTGCCCTATTTCCCAAGAAGAAAGAAAGTAGATCTCACAATAGTTTTATATACATGTTTTTATATAAGACAGCGGTATAAAAAATAGATGGCTCTGGGGTTTGGGAAGATTTCTTTTTCATTTGTTTCTGTGATGTCCCCTTAGCTAAAGGCTAGAGATAGTTTATCTACACCCTCCCATGTTTTAAACCTGTTGCTTTATGCTTGGCTAACTGCCTGTCATGTGTGTTGGTTGCCAGCACAACAGCTTGGCTCATTTGGAAAATCAAGAAATCCAATTTCCTCCAAGATACCAGCTGGTAATATTCCACTGGATGCAAGTGAGACACTACCCGACTTGGAGGTGTTGGAGTTCTCCGTAGCCTGGCTTCCCATGTTGGGATCGTTACTGGTCTCTCAGATTACATTCCCTGACCCTGTTGTTTTAAAGGCACTGCTTCTCTCATCATCCCTCTCCCACGAACTTAAACCTTTTCATTCATTCATCTGATTTTCCCTTCGACCTCTTTCCCAACATAACCAGTCACCGAGTCCTGTGGATTCTTCTTTCCCCCAAGTTTCCCTTACGCTAATCTTTTATTTTATTCCCATTCCCTGAGTTTAGGTTCCTATTTTCTTATCCCTCCTAATAATCCTCTGCTTTTTTCAATCTCACCCATTTCTAATCTGTCCTAAGTAAATGCCACAACAACCTTCCTTGACGCTTTTCTTAATTGAATTGTATTTTCTTGCACAAATATCTTCCATAGCTCCTTGCTGCCTAAAAGATTTTGCTCAGGTCCCTTACCCTGGTGTTGAAAGCTTTTGTCAGCTTGGTTCTGATGACTTTGGAGCCTCATGTGAACAGTCAGCTCCAGCAAGTTGGGTCTATTGTCTTTCTACGTGAAAGGCTTTTCCTCTTCTTGCTCACCCATCACAATCCTAACCGTCTCCCAAGGCTAGATTGGACATCCCAATTCTTCCAGGAAGATTTTTCTGCCACCCTGGAAGGAAGAGACCATCTTTGAGCTGGAGTCACAAAATCTTAGGGTTTGAAGGTGACTTGGAGGATGCTGAATCCCGCTTTTCACCCTGTAACACACCCTTTGACCTTTGCTTGAACATGTCCAAGACGGGAAACGCACATGGCAGCTCATTGCATTTTTTAGGCCACTGTTATTATTATTTTTTATTAATTAATTAATTTTATTTTATTTTTGGCTGTGTTGGGTCTTCATTGCTGTGCGCGAGCTTTCTCTAGTTGCAGCAAGTGGGGGCTACTCTTTGTTGCGGTGCACGGGCTTCTCATTGCGGTGGCCTCTCTTGTTGTGGAGCACGGGCCCTAGAGCTCAGGCTTCAGTAGTTGTGGCACGCGGGCTCAGCAGTTGTGGCGCACGGGCTTAGCTTCTCCACCGCATGTGGGATCTTCCTGGACCAGGGATCGAGCCCGTGTCCCCTGCGTTGGCAGGCAGATTTTTAACCACTGTGCCACCAGGGAAGCCCTAGGCCACTATTATTAATGGGAATTTCTTTCTCTCTCTCTGGGATAAGTTCTGCCTCCCTGTACCTTACTTGTTTGTGGTCTGTCCTTGGGAACAATACAAAAAGAAATATCATCCTTCCTTGATACCAGTGCCTCTCAAATATTTGATGAAAGCTATCATAGCTCTCTTGACTCATCCAAATACAGCCCCGATTCTTCGGTTATTTCTGTATTAAAGTGTTTTCTAAATCATTCTTCATTTTGGCTATTTTATCTGGAGGTGTGCTGGGGTGTTAACAATAATCTTAAAATATAGATTCCAGGAAAACACAACTTTCCTGATCCATGGTATTCATTCTAGAAAAGTCGATATGTTTGTGCCACTCATTTGGCTCATTACATACTGTAGCATTTACAGGGTTTTTTTGTCTGCAGAGAAAGGAGGAACTATTTCCAGTGCCTTTGTTTCTCAACTAGATGGTCAGCCCCGGGGAAAGCAGCAACTTGGACTTGCAAATTTCTACGTCCTTTAAAGGAGGCCCTGCATCTAGTAGACATTCAATAATCTGATTGTGAGAAACTAACTCAAGTGATGAACATTGCTAAATCTAGTGCTCACTTCCCAGCTTTTAGATTGTTTGATCCTTTGGCAGCATTGACACTGTGTTTTGTTGTTGTTGTTGTTTTTTGGCTGTGCAGCGCAGCTTGCGGGATCTTAGTTCCCTGACCAGGGATCGAACCCTTGACCCCTGTAGTGGAAGTGCGGTGTTCTAACCACTGGACCAGCAGGGAAGTCCCAGCATCGACACTGTTAACCACCTTTCTCTTTCTGCAAATTCTTCCCTTGGTTTCCTTTGGTGTTCTACTCTGTGAGTTTTCTCCCTAACTCTCTCATTTCTCAGTCTGTTTTATAATTTCCCTTCATCATTGGTTTTCTTTGGGGCTCTTCCGAGTGCCCTTTCCTCTTCGACTTCTTCATCCTCTCTGTCCCTTCCCTTCGCTGGTGTCCATCTTCTCAGGCACAGATTACTGTCATCATCTCCTAGAGCCAGATTTTGGAACTTGGGGAATGCATAAAAATGGTTCAGCTTTACAGTCTTTTCCTAGGGGGGGAGGGAAACAGTGGGAAGAAGACAAAGGAAAAGATTTGAGAGTTATTTGGGAGGTAGAATTGAGTGAATTTATGATTTACTGGATTCTATGATGAGGCAGTGAGAGGTAGAGTGAAGAGTGATGGGTAATGCTAACTTTCTTGACTCCAGGTGGTAGGTGTGTATGGGAACTTGGGAAGAAGAGTACTGGGATATCCCACTGCACACACCATAGCCCCCATCAGAGGACTCGCCACACTGTGTTGTAGTCACGTGTTTACCTGTATAATCCCTGCAGCAGACACTGCAGGTTCTGGGAGGGCAAGGACCAAGCACGAGTCTGTGGTGTTCATGGCTGGATTCTCTTTCCTGGCACAGCGCTTGGGATTCTCTAAGGGTCTAATATATAACTGCTCTAAAATAGATAAACAACAAGGTTCTACTGTGGCGCATAGGGAACTATATTCAATACCTTGTAATATCCTGTAATGGAAAAGAATCTGAAAAAGAATATGTATACTCTGATATATATGTATAAATGAATCACTTTGCTGTACACCAGAAACTAACACAACATTGTAAATCAACTATACTTCAATACAAAGAATAAAGACTATATAGATGTCGAATGAATGAATTAGTTCTTGTAGTTTAATATCACAGATTGTGATATGTTTAAAAATATCGTTTTTAGAAAAAGGTTTAATGGGGGCAGTTTAAGATGGATCAGGAAAGAACCTGCTATCATATCTTGCTGCATATAACTGGAGTTACAAAATAGAAGAAAAACAAAGACAAAAAAAATGGAACTTTAAAATGTACTGGGGCTTCCCTGGTGGCGCAGTGGTTGAGAATCTGCCTGCTAATGCAGGGGACACGGGTTCGAGCCCTGGTCTGGGAAGATCCCACATGCCGCGGAGCAACTAGGCCCATGAGCCACAACTACTGAGCCTGCGCGTCTGGAGCCTGTGCTCCGCAACAAGAGAGGCCGCGATAGTGAGAGGCCCGCGCACCGCGATGAAGAGTGGCCCCCGCTTGCCGCAACTAGAGAAAGCCCTCGCACAGAAACGAAGACCCAGCACAGCCAAAAATAAATAAATAAATTACAAAAAAAAAAAAATGTACCGAACATCAGGAAATGACATGACACGTTGGACCCAATGAGTGAAGTGATATTTACTGTCTATTATGGGTAAGTCTCTGTGTTAGGGTCAGTGAGTAGTGATCAAATGTCTGTGTTTGCTCAGGACAGGCCTGGTTTATGCCCATTTTGCCAAATGAATTATTAAAAATACTCTCTGCACTCTAGAGTGTTCCTATCAGGACAATATGTTAACTGATCACACTACCCCTAGGAGATACAAAACATTCCAATTCAAATTAAGAAAGAAGATTGTAATTAATATTAGGTTAGATGGGATTCAGAGCATCAGCAGACAGGCACACAGGGATTTAGGGCTGTCAAGAGAAAATTCACCCAAGAAAATTGCTGGGAGAAAGAAACAAACCAACCTCAGACTCCAAAAAGAGTCAAGAAATCTCTACAAGGAAGATTGGGAGGTTGATGTAGACAGGAGTCTAAAATGACATCATCTTCAAGATATTGCCATCTCTTCTTTCCTTGGTTTGAAATTTCTACCAAAAGAGTCATCCCTTGGGTTTCTACAAAAAAGAGGTGGGGAAGGGGTAGAGTCTTGCTTTCAGAATGCTACTATTTTTTAAAAAATTATTTTTATTGAAGTATAGTTGATTTACGATGTTGTGTTAATTTCTGCTGTACAGCAAAGTGATTCAGTTATATATATATATATATATATATATATATATATATATACACACACACATTCTTTTTTCATATTCTTTTCCATTATGGTTTATTACAGGATGTTGAATATAGTTCCCTGTGCTATACAGTAGGACCTTGTTGTTTACCTATTCTATGTATAATACTTTGCATCTGCTAACCCCAAACTCCCAAGCCATCCCTCCCCTACCCCTCTCCTCCCCTTGGCAACAACAAGTCTGCCCTCTATGCCTGTAAGTTTGTTTCTGTTTTGTAGATAAATTGACTTATGTCACATTTAAATTCCACGTATAAGTGATATCATATGGTATTTTTCTTTCTCTTTCTGACTGACTTCACTTAGTATGATAATCTCTAGGTCCATCCATGTTGCTGCAAATGGTATTGTTTCATTCTTTTTTATGGCTGAGTAATATTCCATTGTGTGTATATATATATATATATATATATATATATATATATATATATATATATATATATATATATATTCCACATCTTCTTTATCTCAGAATGCTACTATTAAAGAAAGAGTGATGTGGCCAGAGAAGGACTGAGACCTTCCTTCCCAGCTTTTTCTCATTGGCTGATGACCAATAATATAAAGTTTGGAGCCTGCTTGACAGGGGACAGAGAAGATAAGAAGGTATATATGGATCCTGGGGAAGCTTGATAAAAACTGACAATAGGCTGGATCCAGTATGAACCTAGAAAGGGTTGGTGAGCCCTACAGACCTGGAAGAGCTGAGAAATTGTACCTGGAAAGACGTGGCCATGAGAGAGGCGCCAAAATGAAATCAAGTGTGGTGACGTGGGGGACTTTTTCTCATGAGAATTCTAAAGGGGCTGCCTCTCATGATAAAAATAGAGAGAGACACACACTGATGAACAGGAGTCTGAACATCCCAGGAGCGGGCAGCCCCAGAGGAGTGCTGGGACAGTGGGGAGACAGGGAGAGAACTTCCCCAAGTGTTTTGAGAGGGAAGTTGGGGGATGGGGAGCAGGGCGTCTAAAGAGGATTTTTAGGAAATTTTAGGAATTTCTAGGAGTTGCATAGGTTTTACCAGCTTCACCCAATAGCATGGACACTGGCAAGGAACTCGGAACCTCTATGTATGCCAAGCACATAATCTGTGTTGTTATTTTTCAACAGAATAAAGATTGTGGATGTATTGTAATTAATAAAATCGAAAGCATTACTGAAGTCACATAACTTCTTGCTCTTTCTCTCTCTCTCTCTCTCTCTATATATATATTTCCCCATTACTGGATAATAGAAGAGCTATTTTTATGTGTGAGTGTGAGGAGGAATCCTTAGAAGTTTCAGAAGCAGAAGGGTGACAAACACAGGTTGGGGGCATCCCCAATTCCTATTAATCTCCCTGTGTCTTTCCTACTTCATACATCATTGTATAGTGTTGAACTTTCCTGTAGAAATGGCACACAAGGGCTTCCCTGGTGGCGCAGTGGTTGAGAATCCGCCTGCCAGTGCAGGGAACACGGGTTCGATTCCTGGTCCGGGAAGATCCCACATGCCGCGCAGCAACTAAGCTCCTGCTGCCACAACTACTGAGCCTGTGCTCTAGAGCCCGTGAGCCACAACTGAGACCACATGCTGCAACTACTGAAGCCCACGCGCCTAGAGCCCGTGCTCTGCAGCAAGAGAAGCCACAGCAATGAGAAGCCCGCGCACTGCAATGAAGAGTACCCCCGCTTGCCGCAATTAGAGAAAGCCCGCGCGCAGCAACACAGACCCAACACAGCCAAAATAAATAAATAAAATAAACAAATAAATTAAAAAAAAAAAAAAAAAAGAAATGGCACACAATTTTTGCTTTTATAAAAATCCGGAGGCTGGGCTTCCCTGGTGGGGCAGTGGTTGAGAATCTGCCTGCCAATGCAGGGGACACGGGTGCGAGCCCTGGTCTGGGAGGATCCCACATGCCGCGGAGCAACTGGGCCCGTGAGCCACAACTACTGAGCCTGCGCGTCTGGAACTTGTGCTCCGCAACAAGAGAGGCCGCTATAGTGAGAGGCCCGCGCACCGCGATGAAGAGTGGCCCCCGCTTGCCACAACTAGAGAAAGCCCTCGCATAGAAACGAAGACCCAACCCAGCCAAAAATAAATAAATAAATAAATTTAAAAATGATCCACATCAAAAAACCCCCACAAAATCTTTAAAAAAAAAAACAAAAAAAAACCCCGGAGGCTCTTTCTGACATGGGAATTGGATGTCTTCTACGCATTTTCTCTGGGAATATGAGAAAAAGAAGGAGGCAGATGCATGCTCAGGGCATGTCTTGGAGGTTTTTGTTGACTATGACAATGTTAAAAATATAGATGGGCAAAAGAAAATTGACTTACCTCTCACTGGAGTCTGGGTTTATATCTGGGGCGATTAGCTAATCATGCTGTGCTCTACGTAATTCTAGTGTCCTCAGATCATGCTTCTTTCCTCTGCTTTCTGGCTCAGCGGGGTTAGATGCTTTGCTCATTACTCCTGCAATACTTTCTATTCCTTGTTAGCATTTAAGGATTGTAACGTGTGTATGTGCGTGTGTATTTATATTCTGGCTTCTTTCACTGAACAGGTTGTTAATTTCCCCACATCATTCAAATTTTCATTTAAAATGACTGTTTTCCTAGATTCCCATAGGTATATTCTATCATTCATTAAACTCTTTTGTGGGTAATTTCTAAGTTTTTACCATTAGAAATAATGCTGTGGTCTACAGGGTTGTGGGAGTGTATTGTCCTCCCCCCCGCCCCCCACTGAATTATTCTTCTGATCGTAGTAGCCTGATACACTCCAGGGCACCACGTTCTCACACTCTCCACCCAAGAACTCAGGAGGGGGCTTGGGAGTTGAGCGGGTGGTCTGATCACCGGATTCCCTTGCCCACAGGGACTGATGGCTCAGCAAAGGGCTTGTGAGCCAACCAAGGCCAGTTAGAGGCAGTGATTCCTTGGCTGAGACTTCTGAGAGACTCACGCTCTTTCCTCCCAGGATTTACAATGAGAAGCCAGGAAAGTGATACTGCTGACAACTCGCCACCACGGGGAGCCTCAAAACTACACCCGTGAGGAAGGCAGAGCGGAACTAAAAGACAGAAACAACGGAAAACAACAAAAATAAACAAACAAAACCTGAGTTTGGACAAGGTCATTTGACCTCTGACTTTAGCCTCTTAGGCACCTTGACTTTTCATTTACTGAACCAAAAAATCCTGCACCTACTCCTCTGCTGCCTAACACACACTCACACACACACACACACTCCTTATTTTTTAAGTCTGTCTGCATTGAGAGCCCTGTTGTAAGTTCTTTGCTCACGTATTTTTTGAGGTTTTCATTGATTTTTTTCCCCTTTATTTTAAAATCGAAGTATAGTTGATTTACAATGTTGTGTTAGTTTCAGGTGTACAGCAAAGTGATTCCGTTATACATATATGTTACATATATACAAGTCTATTCTTTTTCAGATTGTTCACATATCTTTGACTTCACAGCGAAAAAGAGCTGACATGTGCTGAGTGCTCACCCTGTGTCTGGCGTCATGTGAAACACTTTCCATTCATGATCACATTAACCCTTCCAGTAATCAGTGTAAGTAGCTATTATTATAGTCCTCACTTTACACATAAGAAAATTGAGGCTCAGAGAAAAGACAAGAACAAAACACGAGTGCAGAGTCACAAGCTAACAAATAGCAGAGCCAAGGTTCAATCCTAGGTCTGTTTCCAGAGCCAGAGCTACGGCAAATCTGCCTTTCTGTTACTCCTAACTTCCTTTATTCTTTCCCTAAGAACAAAATGAACTTTGTGTGGAATCAGAAAGACCTGAGCATGTAAAGCCTCTCTGAAGAACAGCGTGAAGAGTTAAAGTTTTGATCCTAGAGCAGGATACAAGAAAATAAAATGCTAGATTTTAGAAGGAGCAAAAGAAGAGGGTCTGAGCAAAGTCCCAGAGGTGGGACTGAGACTGGTGTGTGTGTGTGTGTGTGTGTGTGTGCACGCAATGGGTGAACTTTGGGATTCTTTCCAATCCCAGAGTCTAGGATTCTAAAAAGTCTAGTCTGTCCAGAGCTGAGAGCTCATGTGGAAATGTGAGTGATGAGATTGGATCAGATTTTGAATCCTACTTTAAAGAGTCTAATTGTGATATTAGGGGCAGTGAGAGCCCTCAATTCCTTCAGAAGCTGTGGTGGACTCTTGCTTGGGTGGCCCCCCACGAACCATGCATATTCATGTCCTTGTGGGCTTCCCTCCACGTTGATTTCAGTTGACTATTTAAGTAGCTTTGGACAAAATGACATTAGCAGACATCACGTAAGTGGAAGCTTGATGAGCATTTGCACATTTAGGTTTATTCTCCTGGAACGTTCTTTCTTAGAACCCAGCTGCCAACTGTGAAGAAGCTCAAGCAACCACAGAGGAAGGTCCACGGAGAAGAAGAGGTCACCTGGCGGACAGACCCAGCTGTGCTCCTGCTAGCATCTACCACCCCTTGGCAGCCGTGTGAAACGAGGTCATTCTGGATGTTCCAGCCATCCTAGTCATTACAACAGGGAGTAGAAGAATCACCCAGCCAGCCCTTAGAATAGTGAAAAATAATTAATTGCTGTTGTTTTGAGCCACTAACTTTGCGGTGGTTTGTGACATAATACTTGATCATCAAAACAGTTGAAAGTGGTCTTCCTGCTTCCCATCCCCCTGCCCCCATTTCTTCCTTCTGGCAAACATGACGGGCTCTGTAGACGATGCAAAGATAAAGAGAAGGAACCCTCGGGATAACTGTCCTGAGGAAGCAGGACCATCCTTGCCCCTCTGGCTCTGCTGTGCATCTTTCTGAGCTTCAGACTTTCATTTCCCAGCTGGTTATCAATATTTCCAAAGCAGAATTCATTTTCTTCCACTTTGAAACTCCCCTCTTCCTCCTTCCTTCATGTTGGTCATTGATACTGCCAGGTACCCAGTTGGCCAAGGTAGAAATCTCAGCTGCCTTTTGACCCTCCCTTCACTGTCGCTTCCCATGTTCACTTACGAGAACATCGCTGCCAGCCTGCACTGCTGCAGATTCAGGCTGCATCGGAGAGGGGAGGGCTTGGATGGCATCAGATCCCATACAACCACTGTCATAGAGGCCATAGCCACTGGAAGCGTTGCAGCTGCAGCATTGATTTGTTCTAGAAAAGAGTGGGTAGATAGGCCTCTAGCCAAGGTGGAAAAACTGATCTTCTGGCAATTTTACCTCCAGAACCAATGGGTATAGGTTCCTGTCCTCTCTCCCCACCTCCAGTCTTAGCTGGATAAAGGCTCAGCTGCAGTCAAGTCAGGATAGACACAAAGGAGACTGCACCTCCTTATGATTTTATAAGATGTATCCTGGCATCCTGCTTTGTACAAGACCTAGACCAATGGCATACATTTTCCAAAAAGCATTTACAAAACTCCAAAACATATTTAATTAATATAAAGTTGAATCATTTGTGCTACATTTAGAGTGTGCTAGATTATGAGCAGGATGAAGTATCCTAGCACTTTTTTAGCCAGGCAATCTGGTTGCATTGCCTTCTTCTGGATACATGATAATGCCATAGGAACGAGAAGCCAGGTATCATTCTTGGTTTTCCTTTTTCCATATTCCAAAGACAACTTATCTTTCCCATTCAGCCCTAGAAAAGGAGTCAAGAGACCCGGGCCCAGAGCTGCTGCTCGTCTATGTGGCATCTCAGTGCAAGTTAGAAGGTGTCCCCTCTGGGTGGCAACAGCCCTGTGGGCAGACGATGCCCCTTTTTCTGGGTGGACGCTCCTCCCCTCCCAGAGCAGACAGCTTGGCTGAAGAGAGTGCAGTGCGGATTTGAGTTACCACTTGCCTCCTTGGCCTTTGTACAGTGCAGAAAATGGACACGCACGTGTTCTTGTATCTCTCCTGGGGCTCTGATGCAGCCCTGCCATCAGCAAGTTGTGTGACTTTATGTCTGTGGGTCTGGGTTTCCTCAAGGCTGATAAAGCACTGGATCTGGGGCCAGGAGACCTGTGGGGGGGAGTCTTTCCGCCTCCTCTTGGTCACAACGTGACCTTGATTAAGTCCTTGGTCGCAGGAGGCTCTAATTTTCTGGTTTAGGAAATGGAGGCGGGTAAATGAGAGAATCTCTAATAATCTCGTTCTGGATTCAAAAATCTTGGATACTAATATGCTGCAGAAAACTAGGCATGTGTGCAGAATCTTCAAGTTTCCTTATAGGACTTGCTTTTTAATGGTCTGCTGCCATCTTCCTCCCCTTATTGTCACTCAGTCAATTAGTCGATTTTTCTGCATTTTAGTTTTGCTCTATTTGTCAGATGAAGATAATAAGGGAGGCCTCCGAGGGGGTCAGGGAGGATAAACTAATTAATGGTCGTAAAGTCCTAGTGGCCGCGTGCCTGCTAAGTGGTCATGATTCTAAACAGACCTTTGTAGTTCCTTGGCGGCTCACTGCCTGTGTCAGACGGCCCACTTTATAACATGATGTTCTTTTTTTGTCAAAGCAGACACACCAAAGCATTGGGAGGAAGAATCTCAGAAGTAAAGGCCAGGATGCTGGCTTGGATGGCGTGGAGGAGGGTAGGAGGTGGGAGCTGGAGGAAGAAGGACTCTTTGAAGAGGAAAGGAGTTGCTGTTACAGTTGAGATTTGCTGTCTGTCACCGGTAGGATTAGGTAGTGGCGGAAGTGATGGCGCCGGGATTGGCCGAAGCACACTCTGGCTCTGTATCCGCTGTTGGTGTTCCTGGCTGTGGGTTCCAGATCCTCGCTCCTTACTTACCTTGGTTATGTGGTATGGGGAAGGCAAGAGGGCAGCCATAAGGAAGGCAGAATCTACTTCCTTCAGAGAATCTATTTTTTAAATTTAATTTAATTTTTTTTATTTTTTATTTTTCTTAGCAATAGAGTATTTTCTTTATTTTTTATTTTTTATTTTTTTCACACACACACACACACACACACACACACACTGTATTTTATTTTTACAAGAGATAAATAAACTGACACCAAGCATTGTAAATGGATGACCACAACAAAAGCAACATTTTTTTTAATTTAAAATTTTTATTTTTATTTTGGCCACTCCACTCGGCTTGCAGGATCTCAGTTCCCCGACCAGGTTTTTTCTTTTTTAAAAATTTTATTTATTTATTTATTTATTTATGTCTGTGTTGGGTCTTCGTTTCTGCGCGAGGGCTTTCTCTAGTTGCGACAAGTGGGGGCCACTCTTCATCGCGGTGCGCGGGCCTCTCACTATCGCGGCCTCTCTTGTTGCGGAGCACAGGCTCCAGACGCGCAGGCTCAGCAATTGTGGCTCACGGGCCTAGTTGCTCTGCGGCATGTGGGATCTTCCCAGACCAGGGCTCGAACCCGTGTTCCCTGCATTGGCAGGCAGATTCTCAACCACTGTGCCACCAGGGAAGCCCCCCCGACCAGGTTTTGAACTTGGGCCTCGGCAGTGAAAGCGCCAAGTCCTAACCACTAGACCAAGGGAACTACCAAGAGAATCTTTCTCTGGCACTGAAGATCCTAGCCAACTCATTCAAAACACCAATATAGTCTATTGCTTGTTGATCTAAGTTATGTTCTAGACAGTTTGACAATTCAGACACTAGAAAACATATTTCAGAACAGAATATAAACACGAGCCATTGTCTATGTCAAGTTTTAAATTCTTCCTTGAAGCCTTTTCAGTTGAAATTAATTCCTTTTTCCTAACATTTCCCAGTTGCTTTTTGGACTGCCATATGTTTGAGGTATTGATGTAACTACCATGATAAATTGTAAGCTCCTGGAGAGCAGAGAACGTGTTGTTCATCTGTGAGCTCCTTATAATGTCTGGCAAACCACTTTCAACGTAAAACTCTTCAATAGCTACTGATTCAGCTGAACTGTGTTACGTTATATGAAGAAAGAATATGGAGAATTGAATAACAGGATTTTAGAATTTTGGGATTTCTGATTTTCTTGGATTTATCACTCAAGTAAATGCTATCATTTTTTGCCCTTGATTTAACTTTCTCTGTGAGGCTAGAATTCTCCTTTTGACGTAATAACACAAAATTAGTTTATTTGGTAATCTAATCACACCACCTTGGAAAGCAGAGGGCAGTGACCTAAGGGGAGAAAATGAGATGAAATTAATTTGGTTTGGGGCAAGGGATGAGTGAATGGAAGAGGATGGGTAACATGGCAAAAGTAGCAAAGGAAAATTTCAATCAGTTTATGAGATGGCCTTTGGGCAGATTTGATTTTAATTATGTAACCTCTCACGTAAGTGGGTCACCTCTGCAAGTGGTGCCTGCCTTGATATGGAGCAACTGAAGTCCTTGGTTGCTTTGTCACTGAACCCATTAAATGAAGTAAACATTCATTCTGTCTTATAATTAGGTTGTGCTTTTGATAATGATGTATACTGTCAGCAGATCCTTCTGCCATAATTCTTACCACATAATTTGCTGAGGAATATTTACCTTTGTACTCAGTGTATCTAGACAGTAGAGGTCTGAGGTTGGAATTCCATGCTCTTTGTGGACAAAAGGAAAGTTTACTGATCCTTAAGTCATATGTTTTCAACTTGAGTGGGAAAATATATAGAATCAAAGAATGAACGTGTTCTAGATTTGCCTTTGCTTGAAGAAGTATCTGGTCCCTTCTCTTATTTCACAGATGAAGCTTCTGAGACCCTGAGAGCTTAAATGATATGCCCAAGACTGGGATTAGAACCCAGGTTTCTGGTTCTGTGTGCTAGATATTATTGCTACTTTTTTTCCTCTATGATGATACTGTTTGGCTTGACTTCGCAGAAGTGACCATTTTTGTTCGAACTTCTATTTTGCTTTATTCTGGGTATTATATACAATTCAACAGATTGCCTTCTGTGGGGGCTGATTACCAGGATTTGCCCTCCCATGGCACTGGAGTCTTTATAGTAAGGATGTTAGGTTCCTCCTAGTCCATTTCTAGAGGGTTTAGTTTAACTTAGCATATTTAGAAGCTAGCAAAGGATTTATAAGAAATGACTGAATCCATAATATGTAATGCAAACCATTTATTGTTACTATTGTATCAGTAAGGAATGCTTTATGCTACAAGTATGCTGACTTACAGGCTTAAGCAATAAGGATGCTTAACTATGTTTAATAAGTGGGTGAGCTGAGGTTCAACAATGTTTTCAAAATCCAGGAGTATTTCTAACTTTCTGCTCCACCATCCTCTGTATTGTCCTGCTGACTCATTGTCTCAAGATAGCTGCATTGTCTCTAGGCATCACATCTGTATTCCAGGCAGCAAGCAGGGGAATGGGTCAGTACTGGTGATCTTATTTCCTTTTTTTTGAAGAAAATAAATGTTTTTTAGAAGCTTGTCCACCCCTGACCTGTAAACTTCCTACTTCTCATTGGTCAGAACTGTGTCAAATGTTAACTCTTGTCTGAAAAGGGACTGGGAAAGAGTTATATAGCTTTTGTTTGTTTGTTTGTTTGTTTTACCTCTATAGTGGATGTGGGCAAGAGAACTATATTAGACATCTGTTGAGTTAGCCAAGCTTCAGTTTAATGTAGCCCAGGAATATATACAACACTGTAATATTCTATACCAACTTCTAATTCTGTTTCATTGTCTGGTCCATCTTCCCTGATAGAGAAGTCAGAAAGTACACTTCTTTGCCTCGTTAGATTAAAGAGAATTTACTAGATGTGCCAAATGTGCCCAAACCAGGGGACATGCACAATTAAAGTGTCAGCAGGCAGGCTGGGATCAAGATGTGAGTACAAATGGGTCATCCAAAGGAGAGAAAGTAGATCAAAGTGGTTAAAGTTAAGGGCTCTGGAGCCAGATTGTTCTAGATATAAGTTCTGGCTCTGCCACTTCCTAACTATGTGACTTCACTATGTTACATAACCTTTCGAAGCCTCAGTTTCCTCATGAGGTTAATGAGGATAATAATAATAATACCTTATTCATTGGGTTGTTGTAAGGAGGTGTATTTATAAGGCCCTGAGCACAGTCTCTGGCTCATAGTAAGTGTTCAATATCATCGCCATCATCATCATCATCATCATCGTCAAAACAGGAGTTGTTTGAAGTGTAGATATTAGGAATTGGTATCTAGAATGAAGAGCTCTCAGAGCCTGAGAGGAGGTTAAGTGCAAAAGCAGGAGAATGAAATCAGACAATACGTGCTCCCTGCAGCGAGGTGGGCTGCCTCCTTTAAAAGGATTCCCTGATGCAAGATAGTATGAGTGACTCATCCATGGGGGGATATCTTTTATCTTGTGGCTTAAACATATCTCCTGGAAGGTGGTGTATTGTATAGGATTCCAGTGTTTAGAAATGGTATGGTGGAGGGGAGAAATGCTGGCGATAGAGCGCCAAGGGGAGTGGGATGGGAATCTTCTGGTCATGGGTCTTCTGCCAATAAGACCTATGAGAACCATCATGATAGAAGCCATAGACAGTTAGCTTCTCCCTTTGATCTTTCTTGCCCTCCTCTGATTGACTGATTGATTGATTGTGTGTGTGTGTGTGTGTGTGTGTGTGTGTGTTTTATGAGTCACTAGGAATGCCCATCAGCAGTGCCCACTTATACAGCAGTAGCTCTAGGTAGGGTGGACATTTGGGCTCATTGGAAGATAGCTTGGCTCACAGACCTATGTGATGTGTTTAAGTCCATCACTGGCTAGGATCTAAAGTGGGGTGGAGCTGCAAGACAAAGTTCAGGTGTTTTCCACTCTCTTCTTGCCTGGACAACATCTGACTACCAAACAGAAGGATGTTCATCTTTATCAACAGTTGTGAGTTGTCAGTTGCATGGCTTCCTCCCCTTTCAGAAAAGACCTGATATAGATGATAGCGTTAAACACATATGCTAGACACTGTTATCTATGTTAACTAACTTAATCCGCGAAACAACCCTGTGAGGTAGGTATAATGATTACTCAGATTTTTACAGGTGAGAAAACTGAGGTCAAGTAACTTACAAAGACCATAAATGTGTCTGTTGCATTGAAAAAGATATGGCTATGTCTAAGCCTGTGTCTAGACTTAGGCTAAGACCCATGACTTCAGAAAGGCTAAGAAAATTGGTCTGTGATTCTTCATTTTTTTTTTTTTTTTGGCTGTGCCACGTGGTTTGCGGGATATTTCCCCAACCAGGGATTGAACCTGTGCCCCCTGCAGTGGAAGCGCAGAGTTCTAACCACTGGACCACCAGGGAATTCCCTGTGATTATTCTTATAGATTGTTTTATTCTAACTTTTGCATGAAGAGTGGAGTTTAGTGAAGCATTGATCCAAACTCTTTGTGCTAAGATGGAGATAGTGAAAAAAGAAAAGCCCATGTCTTGGCTTTTCCTAACATATGTTAGCCAATGACATGTGCAAGGCTCTTTGCCCACATCATGAGATGACTGACAGATGGGAAGATTTGCCCTACAGTTTCTAGTGTGGCAGTTTTTAGGAATCCAGCGTTATGGATAGGTTTGAAGTAAGGAGAGGTTGCCAAGGAAAAGGTAATGAAGATTGAGCTGGATCTTGCGAAAGATGAATAGAAGGTGGTTGGGCAGGAAATCCCCAGCATGGGCAAAGATAGGGAAGGAGAAAAAAAAATGCAGGGCTTAAAAAAGAGCAATTCATTTTGACTGGAATATAGGGCATATGAAGGGGGATATTTGAAGTAAGAAGGATGGGAGATACATCATGGAAGACTTTATTTATTTTATTTTTTAAAAAATTTATTTATTTATTTATTTTTATTTTTGGCTGTGTTGGGTCGTCATTGCTATGCGCAGGCTTTCTCTAGTTGCGGCAAGCAGGGGCTACTCTTCATTGCGGTGTGCAGTCTTCTCATTGCGGTGGCTTCTCTTGTTGTGGAGCATGGGCTCTAGGCACGAGGGCTTCAGTAGTTGTGGCATGTGGGCTCAGTAGTTGCGGCTTGCGGGCTCTTGAGCGCAGGCTCAGTAGTTGTGGTGCACGGGCTTAGTTGCTCTGCGGCATGTGGGATCTTCCCGGGCCAGGGCTTGAACCTGTGTCCCTTGCATTGGCAGGCGGATTCTTAACCACTGAGCCCCCAGGGAAGCCCCAATCATGAAAGACTTTAAATGCCAGGCCAAGGAGTATGAATTCTACTTAATAGGTAATGGGGGACCTATTAAATAAAATCTAAGTAAAAATTGGGGCTCTGGAGGAAGGACAACTTTTATTTCACTTATACCTACAGGTAAACCCAGCCTGAGCTAGTATAGTCACTGTCTGATTGTGACTGCAGATTGAAAGCTGTGGCAGGGTATTTCTTGTTGTGTTTGTTTTTTTTTTAACCATTAAAAAAAAATTGAAGTATAGTTAAGTTACAATGTTGTATTAGTTTCAGGTGTACAGCAAAGCAGTTTAGTTATACATATATATATATACACACATTCTTTTTCAGATTCTTTTCCATTATGCGTTATTATAAGATATTGAATATAGTTCCCTGTGCTATACAGTAGGACCTTGTTGTTTATCTATTTTCTATATAGTAGTGTGTATCTGTTAATCCCAAACTCCTAATTTCCCCCCCTTCCCCTTTGATAACTGTAACTTTATTTTCTATGTCTGTGAGTCTATTTCTGTTTTGTAAATAAGTTCATTCGTATCGTTTTTTTTAGATTCCACATATAAGTGATATCATATGATATTTGTCTTTCTCTGTCTGACTTAATTCACTTAGTCTGATAATCTCTAGGTCCATCCGTGTTGCTGCAAATAGCATTATTTCATTCTTTTTTATGGCTGAGTAATATTCCATTGTATATGCCACATCTTCTTTATCCATTCCTCTGTTGATGGACATTTAGGTTGCTTCCTTGTCTTGGCTATTGTAAATAGAGCAGCTTGTGGCAAGGTATTTCAATGCCCATTATTGTCTCTCTGACCATCACAGGTGTCTGAAAGTAAGACTGATGCAAAGAACTGTTACCAAAAAAATGGTAAATGAGTGGAACTAGGATTTATGTTTTCTGACTCTTAGATCAGTTTGCTCATTTAACAAATATTTCTGAGCATCGGGCTTCCCTGGTGGCGCAGTGGTTAAGAATCCTCCTGCCAATGCAGGGGACACGGGTTCGAGCCCTGGTCTGGGAAGATCCCACATGCTGCGGAGCAACTAAGCCCGTGAGCCACAACTACTGAGCTTGCGCGTCTGGAGCCTGTGCTCCGCAACAAGAGAGGCCGCGACAGTGATAGGCCTGTGCACCGCGATGAAGAGTGGCCCCCGCTCGCCGCAACTGGAGAAAGCCCTCACACAGAAACGAAGACCAACACAGCCAAAAATAAATAAATAAATAAATTTATAAAAGAATTATACTCTGACTTGGCTTCTGCCCCCGCCCTGCTGCACCATGGAATATCTAAAAAAAAAAAAAAAAAAAAAAAAAAAAAAATATTTCTGAGCATCGTTTTAGGTATGGTATACTACCATGAGATACTACCATGAGTGAACATGGTTTTAGGGAAAATTATCATCCCTAAACTTAATCTACTGCCTGTCTTATTGGCTCCATCTTTACATTCTTGGATTTGAGCACTTTGTACTGCTCTTGTGGAACACCCAGTTCTGAGCTGCCATTATCTCTTGCCCAACTCCTTTCATAACTTCTTAACTGGGCTCATGGCTTTTATTCTTGAGCTTCTAAACACACACGGAAACCAGAGTAATATCACGAAATCATAATACTCTTCAATGGCTCTCATGATTAAAATCAAAACATCTCTCCACATCCCACAGACTTTGTATGAACACCCCTCCCTCCACCAAGACCTCTGATCTTACCTCCTTCCTTTCTCTCCCTTGTTCACTATGCTCCATCCCCACTGGCTTCTTGTTGTTCTTTGAACCGTCATGGTGTATTCCTGCCTCAAAACCTTTACTCTTGCTGTTCCCTCTTTTCGAAATGTTCTTCTTCTAGATTCCAGCATGGCTGCACACCCCCTCCCCTGAATGCCATTCAGATTTCTATTTAAATGTCAGTTCTTCAGAGAACCATTCACTGACTAGCTATCTAGCTATTTTTATGGCACTTAGCATGACATGAAATTATACTTTGAATTGTTTGTCTGTTTATTGCATGTGTGACTTATTAGAACATAAGCTCTGTGTAGAGAAGACTTTGTTTACTGGTTCATCGGGGTATCCTCAGCACCTAGAACAGGACTTGACCCATGAGCACACAAATACCGTTGAGTGAATGATTATTGGGACTTCTTTCGCAGCTTGGAAGAAAAGTTGTTTCATGCCTCAAAAAACTTAACATCTGCTTGTATATGTTTTCCTTACTTAACACAGCTTCAAATTTGCCCTTCTTGACTTTTGCAACTCCTGAATAAACGACATCCATTTGAGGCCTATTACTGGCAGTCTGCAAATAGTAGAGTGTATTTCTGATTTTAATTCTTTTGGCCGCTGTGAATAGTTTTTCTCTGGTTGTTAGTAATTAAAACAAACAAGCAGAGAGACTCATATTATTCTATCTCATTGCCAAATTGGATATTGCTCAACTCAAAATTAAATGTACACACACCCATAAAACTAGCCAAACTGGCTATTACAATTACATAAATTTCCTCGTGTTCATTAACAGTGTTGCCTTTCATGGTTTATCCTGTTTGGCATATACATCAAAGTAACAGTCATAAAGACTTCTATAAAATTTGGAGCATGTCGATGTGGAAAATTTTTTAAGATTTTTTTTTCTTTCCAGCTAAATTTCAACAAAAGCATAACCTTGTTGTCGCACTATAAACCTTCAGGCACAGAATAGAGAAATTTGGTATTTTGCCAAAACTTGGTACTTTCAGCCCAGCAGTCAGAGTCACCTAAAAACGGCAGATATGATTCAGCTTTGTACTCTGCATCTTGGGAATTAGTGTCAGAATACCAGCCCTGATCTCTTTAGTGAATGATTCATTCGCTAACATGATTAACAATTCTGGGAGCTGGCAATGTTGGCCACTAGTATCAGATTTTTAGAAGCTGCCTGTTTTAATGGCATTGCAAATGTGTTTGTTTGTACTTGGTGGGGAGGGAGGTCTTGAATCTGCTGTTGTGATTTCTACTGTTTTTATCTGAACCAGGAGAATGAGCTTCTTAGGATTTCTATAGATTTCCATTTTCTATGGGTAATACCCATCTATGAGAAAACCGAAACAATAACAGGTAGTTCCCCTAACAGATAGGGGAATAAAGAATAAAAAAGAGTGATGAAGCGTCATCAAGGAAACCTTGTAGATCAAGTTCATAGAAGTTTGACGAGCATGTTGAGTAAAAAATGTTTAGCTTCAGTTCAGTGTTTGAGTCAACCTTTTTGAATACAAAGAATTCAGAAAAACTGTGGCAGGTGGTCAGATTGAGGTTATGGTTATATGATGATTAGTTCACATGTCTATCTCTCTTGGGGTGGTCTGTGAGCTCCTTGAAGTTAAAACCTTATTCATTGGGACTTCCCTGGTGGTGCAGTGGTTAAGAATCTGCCTGCCAATGCAGAGGACAGGGTTCGAGCCCTGGTCTGGGAAGATCCCACATGCTGCGGAGCAACTAAGCCTGCAAGCCACAACTGCTGAGCCCACGTGCCACAACTACTGAAGCCCGCGGGCCCTAGAGCCCGTGCTCCGCAACAAGAGAAGCCACTGCAATAAGAAGCCCACGCACCGCAATGAAGAGTAGCCCCTGCTCGCCACAACTAGAGAAAGCCCGCGCGCAGCAATGAAGACCCAACAATGAAGACCTAACGCAGCCAAAATTTAAAAAAACAAACAAAAAAACCCTTATTCATTATTTCCCATTACTTGACATGGCACTTTGTGTAGCTTAATAACAAGGATGATTTGATGATACTGGTCATGGCTAACATTACTCAGCTTACCATATGCCAGGTACTATGCTAATTGCTTTGTATACATTACCACATTTAATTCTTTTTTTAAAAAAAATTTTTATTTTTTACAATTCTTTTGAAAATTTTTATTGAAATACAGTTGATTTACAATGTTGTGTTACTATCAGGTGTACAGCAAAGTGATTTAGTTATACATATATCTATATCTATATATATTCTTTTTTTACTTTCTCTTCCATTATAGGTTATTAAAAGATATTGAGTATAGTTCCCTGTGCTATACAGTAGGTCCTTGTTGGTTACCTATTTTATATATAGTAGTGTGTATATTTTAATCCCAAATTCCTAATTTATCCCTCCTCCCCCCCTTTGGTAACCAGAAGTTTGTCTTCTATGTCTGTGGGTCTATTTTGTAGATAAGTTCATTTGTATCATTTTTTTAGATTCCACATATAAGTGATATCATATGATGTTTGTCTTTCTCTGTCTGGTTTACTTCACTTGGTATGATCATCTCTAGGTCCATACCATATTTATTTATTTATTTTTGGCTGCACCACGTGGCTTGTGGAATCTTAGTTTCCCAACCAGGGATTGAACTCGGGTCCTTGGCAGTGAGAGTGCGGAGTACTAACCACTGGGCTGCCCGGGACTTCTCCCATATGTAATTCTTACAACAATATATTCTGTCCATCTCTGGGGAAGAAACTGAAGCTTAGAGATGTTCGTCAACTTGTCCACGGTCACACAGCTAATGAAGTGTTGGACCTGGGATTTCAAACCACTTCTAATCTTCATTCTAAGTCCATATTGTTAATTAGGACACCATATGCTTGTTGCCTGAATGAATGAGTGTAGGACCCCTCCTCTACCCAGTCCCCATGACTCAGCCAAGAGTTAAAATGTGACAAACAGAACTAGACAGTGGTCATGTCCTAGAACTAACCTCACCAACCAGTAAGAGAAGAGCAACCTTCAGTGCGGGTAGCAAGAGATGAAAGGATTACCTGTGTCACTGATTACCTTCAAATACGAGGAGGACGGTAGACTTAAGAAAAAGGGGAGGGAAGAAAGTGCCAAAAAAGGGACACCGAAGCAAAGAGAAAAGTGGGAATTTTTTAAGGAGAAGGTAGATTTTCATCCCTGGAAGCTTCCGTAGTGATGCGTTTAAACCCTCATCATGTTCAGGTTCCTGCGGGTATGCATGGAGCAGGAGAAAAGAAAGCCAGTGGAAAGGTTTGAGCATGCCTCTGTACACTGAGCTGCCCTCGCTCCTTCCCCGGAGTCATATATGCTTTGGAAGCAAGTGGGTGGAAAGTTTTGCCCACTTTGGCTCCTTTAGCTTTTGCTCGTGGGTGTAGGTTTGTGTGCCCAGCTCTTCATGGGGAGTTCAGGTTGCTTTACTTGCTCTTGGGTCTAACAGGGTGAGACACGTACCTGTGTTTGCAGGCCTGTTCCAGGAAAACTTGTCATACTGGCCATGGAAATCGTTAAAGCAAAGTGGGAAGCCAGGTTGTCTTATTTTCATGCCGATACTTGGGTTGCTTTCCTCCTGTCCAACCAGAGCACAGCCCCGCTGGAGCGAGGGGGACCAAGAGGAAACCATTTGCATGTAGTGCTCACCTGGCAATTCTGAGGATGTTAGCTAAGTGACATGTTCACAGACAACAGGCATTCGAAAGGAATGTCCCCATCAAAAAACTAAAGAAAAGAAATCATGGGTTTTTCCAGCACTTGTTATCTCCTTCATTGCTTCAGGGCTCTGAATCCTACAATCCTGATGGCTCTCAAGCTTTTCAAACTGATTCTTTTCAGATTCTGATTCTTTCCTCCTTTAGTCCTTGAGTCTCTGTCAGGACTATCCTCTGGCCCCTATTTGCCCAGTGGTTTTCAGAGAACTGATTTAAGCCTCAGTATGAGCTTACTGCAGACCTGCTATAGAAAAAAGTAACTCTCTTTCCTAAAGGCAGCACCATCAGCCACCGATGGAAGGTGTTCTTCCCCCAAGGTGATTACAGTAAGAATTAATGATGGGTAAACATCCATATGAAGAGATTTAATTTGGATAAACATTATAAAGCTTGTCTGCTTAATAGGAATTTATCTGACCTTTACTGTTTTTTCTTTCTTTTCTTTGTTCTGCAAATTTTCAAGAACAGGTCCGGTGTGATATTCTCCCTACTTCCCAGTCCAGGGTGGAGAGGAACTTTGTGAGACCTGACATTCTTGTGATACTTTGATAACTTCCACTTCAGGGGAAACAAAGGAGGGTACAGATGCATGCAAATGCAAAACCGAACAAGATACCAGCAGAACTGACTCAACCGTCCCCTCCTCCCCGGAAAGGTTCTAGTGAGAAGAAACCACACTTTGGAGGAGTTCAGGTATTTTCTCCATCTTGGTTTACTCTTTCCTAGCAGGTAGCATTGGATCTGTGAGAGCTTTTTGCTTTTGAGAGCTCCTACCCAGAGGATAGACAGCCTTATCTGCCCTCCAGCCCCTCCTCCCAGCTCTCAGGTCTCTCTGAATCCATCTTTGATTTCCTGAAATGTACAGAGGCCCCAAATAGTCCATATCTGATGCAGAGCTAATTTATATACATCATTGACAAAGAGGATGAAATAGTCATTGTTTCCAGTCTC
Organism: Balaenoptera musculus; assembly: GCF_009873245.2. Lineage (NCBI taxonomy): Eukaryota > Metazoa > Chordata > Mammalia > Artiodactyla > Balaenopteridae > Balaenoptera > Balaenoptera musculus. The sequence goes on from NC_045802.1 coordinate 46,957,197, forward strand.
CCAATGTGATTTTAAAAATTTTATGGCAGCACCTAATTTCTCTCATCTTTTCATGTTTATTGATCGGCAGTCTACCGTTCTACACTTGATTTGTGCCTTGTATGCTTCTTCTATGAAAAGGCTCATCAGGTTGAACCGTAAGCAGGCAGAGCAAATGGGACTTTTGGAGAAAAGGAAATTTTTGACGGAAGCTCTTATTTTTTGTTTGATAACTGGAGAAAATACTTTTTAAAGACTATTTTCCCTGTTGGAACAATTGGAAGAACAGTTACATTCACTTTATAGTTTCTGCATGAGGTACTTATTTTATCCAAAAAAGAAAGAATGAAAATGCCACTCTCCAGGAATCCATCTTTTGTTACATTTCACGAGAACAAAATGCACAGAAAAATATGGCTAAACACACTGCATTCACATTTTCTCCACCTTTGGACCGTTACCAGTCATAAAACTCCATCTCGTATAGACAATCTGTTAAAATAAGTTACTAAGAAACCCAAACAGGTGTAAAGGTCATTCTTAGTATGAGTGGGCTTTCTTTTTGCCGTGGTTATAGCCAAACCAAAACTCACCTTGAGATGGTGTTTTATAGTTGATATTTTAAACTGTAAACCACATTATATGATTGTAGAACCGCACCCAGCAGAGTCAATTTTCCTGTTTCGAACTCTTGTGCGATTCAGCGCATAATTCATGTTCCTTTGTCATGTTCTCACTTTGTTCAGACCTCAGAGTTTATGAGCAGGTTGCTCCACTGCATTTTAAACATGTTGTCTCTCCCAAGGTGTATTTTAAGAAATATATGGGCAGGGACTTCCCTGGTGGCGCAGTGGTTAAGAATCCACCTGCCAATGCAGGGGACATGGGTTCGAGCCCTGGTCCAAGAAGATCCCACGTGCCGTGGAGCAACAAAGCCCAAGTGCCACAACTACTGAAGCCCGTGTGCCTAGAGCCTGTGCTCCACAGCAAGAGAAGCCACCACAATGAGAAGCCCATGCACTGCAGTGAAGAGTAGCCCCCATTCACCACAACTAGAGAAAGCCTGTGCACAGCAACGAAGACCCAACACAGCCATAAATAAATAATAAATTTATAAAAAAAAAAAAAAAAAAGAAATACGTGGGCAATGAAAAGGAAGCCAAATGTATTCTTCGTAGGAGAGACAGAGGATGTTTAACAAACTAGAAGGAATTCTACTTCTGGAGATCCCATACATTATCTCACTAAATCCTTGATAAGCTTCTGAGAAATATTAAGGATGCAGGTTAAGAAAGGTGAATGACTTGCTCAAGTTCAATTAGCTGATGTACACCTAGATGGAATTGTACATTTGGCTGGATGCCTAGTTCCAGACTAGTGTGGTTTAGCTCCAACTCAGTCTGCGTCCCAAGCCCACCTCGTTGACTAAACATTCCTTGTGGTGGTCTCCGACACCTCCGCTCCCATGAGCTTTAAACTTGCAAGGGCAGAAGAATAGAAGTGTCTTTGTGGATTTGGCCTGGCTTTTCAATGATAAGATAATGAATGGCTGGTCATCATGCTGAAAACTTAGATGTTCTTGGTTGGCTCAGCCAAACTGAAGAGCTTCTATGTGCATCTGGATAAAAGAAATAACGTGGGCTTCCCTGGTGGCGCAGTGGTTGGGAGTCCGCCTGCCGATGCAGGGGACGCGGGTTCGAGCCCTGGTCTGGGAGGATCCCGCATGCCGCGGGGCAACTGGGCCCGTGAGCCACAGCTACTGAGCCTGCGCGTCTGGAGCCTGTGCTCCGCAACAGGAGAGGCCGCGATAGTGAGAGGCCCGCGCACCGCGATGAAGAGTGGCCCCCGCTCGCCGCAACTGGAGAAAGCCCTCGCACAGAAACGAAGACCCAACACAGCCAAAAATAAAATATAAAATAAATAAATTAATTAAAGAAACGTTAAAAAAAAAAAAAAAAGAAATAATGTGTGACAGACTTAGCTTGCTTTTCTCTAAGCGTGAGCACTGCTGAGCCATTGCTTTTAGTAAAGTCAGAGCAGATTTTTTCCCTTCTCCGTGCAGAAAAATCTATTGTTTTCTACAACCCACTCCTGCCTTAAATAAATCTGTTAAAATGTACATTTTATTTTATTTTTTAAAATTAATTTATTTTATTTTTATATATTTGTGGCTGGGTTGGGTTTTCATTGCTGTGCGCGAGCTTTCTCTAGTTGCAGTGAGCGGGGGCTACTCTTCGTTGCGGTGCACAGGCTTCATTGTGGTGGCTTCTTTTGTTACGGAGCACGGGCTCTAGGCTTGCGGGCTTCAGTAGTTGTGGCACGCAGGCTCAGTAGCTGTGGCTCACAGGCTCTAGAGCGCAGGTTCAGTAGTTGTGGTGCATGGGCTTAGTTGCTCCACGGCATGTGGGATCTTCCCGGACCAGGGCTCGAACCCGTGTCCCCTGCATTGGCAGGTGGATTCTTAACCACTGCACCACCAGGGAAGCCCTAAAATGTACATTTTAAATGAAACTTTTCAAACTCCTTTACCTACCAGCTTAGAAGCAGGAATGTGTCTTTTCTCCTTCAGTCTAGCTTAAGGAAAAAGGACTCTTTTGGAACCTGATATGTGAAGTTGCCTTGGCTGACTTTGGAGCTTTCTAGACCAATGTTCTTTTTTCTCCAAAGATAACACGTTTATGGCAATAATTATTCTGAAATGTAGTATCACTTTCCTCCACTCATCTGTGCTATAAAATTGTATAACTTTCAGTCAAATGAGATTTTTAAAACCCTCATATTCTTTCTAATTGGAAATTGGATCTCAAGGAGGTTATAATTTAGTTGGGGAGTCACTTGGGTTACCATGATATGGATGGAGTACCATGGGATGGATGGAATGTGTTTTGATGGGGGTAGGCTGGAGGTGTGGTTAATCACTGCTGCTTGGAGTAGCTGGAAGAAATGAATGAATTAGCATTTGAACTAGGACTTGAGGAAGCAGTTGAATTTGGTTAGGTGAAGAGGAGCAGGAAGAAGAAATTTCCAGACAGTAGGTGGAACATGAGAGAAAACTCAAAGGCAGGGATGAATACTGAATATGGGGGGGGATGACAGAGGATATTGGGAAAAATGAAAGATATGTGTTTGCCACACAATTATTGGACCAGATTCTTTGCTTTCTTTTGTAGGAGTTTTCTAGATCTGGTTAGAGAAGAAAATGAACCCTGGCAAGACCTCCAGCTGGCTAAAGCAAGATATGGGAGAAAAATATATCCATTCTTTTGTCCTACCTTCCACATCTTAATGACAGGCACAAACCTTCCTTAGTGCTGTTGTTGCTAAGCCAATAAATGGATGAATAAAGGAAGATAGAAGACCAAAATGGCCCAACTGAAGACCGTCTGTAGTGGGTTTCTCAATCTCAGCACTATTGACATTCTGAGCTGAATAATTATTTTTGTTTTGGGAAACGGGCACTGTCCTACGCAACATAAAATGAATGTCTGGCGGCATCCCTGATACTACCTGCTAGATGCCAATAGCACCCCTGACCCACTGCCCCAGGTGGGAAAACAAAAATGTCCTCCGACATTGCCGAATGTCCTTTGGGGGGCAAAATCATCTCCAGTGGAGACTTATGCTTTATGGTAGATAGAAGGACCTAGTAACAGGCATGGTTTCTTTATGCCTGGAAACCTGCTGAGCCGGGGTGAAGATTTATGACCTGAGAAAAGGCAACCACAGCAGGTGTGGCCCTTGAGAAAGAGTAGTGTCTCTGCTCTGAAAGGACCTCAGGGTCAAGAATATGTCCTGTTCATCTTTGAATGCTCTTCCTAGGGCCTAGCACAGTTCCCACAACCTAGAAAATGGTCAATAAATGTTGAATAAATGGAATGTTTGCTTAGAATCTCAGTGAAGGAATCATAGGGACAAACAGATGTTTACTTGAAACTATATCCACTTTTTGCCTTGTTGTGTTCTATTTGAGGGTCTCTTGAGTATTGCAGAAGTAACCAAGGTTACCAGTATGATCATGGGCAGCAAACATATGGGAAAATGAATAGAGTGACAAACATCACAAGGCCAGATTATCAGGTCTATGGCCAGAAAGTGTAGGGTTTGGAGAGAGACTATGTAGAAGAAGCAGGACGAGAGCTTCCCTTATATTGAAAGATTATTTACAGTTCTCACTGTAGCAAGTTATTAGTTTGATATCTCTTGCATTCGAACTTTGCATCTTGTCTTAACTAAGGATTTATGTATCTTCCTCCCAAGGGAGCAGGATGGGGTGTCTTGAGTCCTGAGTTGTGGAACCTCAGCTTCTTCAGTGAAAGACTTGGCTAGTGGGGAGTGAAGGGAGACGTGGTGAGAGTCCAGGGATGGGAGATGAGTTCCATGTGGCAAAGATGTGTGTGTCCATCCTCCTTCTGACCAAGTGGTGACAAAGTAAAGGAGGAAAATAGGCAGCTCACTTTTCCTCCTCTCAGGACTCTTCTTGCCCCTGCTTCACTCACATCTTTCATTTCTGAGTAACATGTTATTTTGTGTTTGACATATTCCCCAATACTAATGACTGATCTCAACAATTCCAGGGTTAGGATTCGAGGGAACTTCTGTTTGGAAGTTCAGATTGGCTGGCCTCTATTTGGAAGATCTTTATGTGAAAATTTCAGATTAAGCGTCCTCTAATGCAGGCAGCTTTCTATCTGTTCCTGGATACTCCATCAATAGGGGCATCTTTTGAATTCCAGACTCATGTACTCGAGTGTCTAGTTGCTATCTCCACTTGGATAGCTTGCAGACATCTCCAACATTACATGTCTCAAAATGAATGATTTCCCGTCTCCCCTCCTAACCTGCTCCTGCATCCTTACCCATCTCATTCAAAGGCAATTCCATCTTTCCAGCGGCTTAGGTCAAAACCCTTGGAGTCAGCCTCTACTCCCCACGGTGTCTCACACCGTCATCACACACCAACAAATCTTGTTGGCTTTACTTTCAAAGTATATCTAAGATCTGAACATTTCTCACCACTTGCATTGCTGCCATTATGGTCCGAGCTACCAAAAACTCAAGATAGTGGCCAGGACGACATTTTAAAATTGTAATTTTTTAAAATTAATTTTTATTGGAGTATAGTTGCTTTACAATAAAAAATTAAAAAAAAATTAGACGTTAGATCTTGTCACTCCTTTGCTCAAAACCTTTTGATGTCTCCCTATCTCAGAGTAAAAACCAAATTCTTTATGTGGTTCTACAGTTCTCTCCTAACCCTTTATCCTTCACAACTCATCTCCTGCTACTCTCTGCTCACTCACTCACCAGCTCTCCTTCCACTTGACTTCTTAAGCATAGAAGACATGCCCTAAGTGTTCCTTCAGCCTGGAACCCTCTCCTCCCAGATATCAACATGGTTACATTTGGCGCCTTCAAATCTTTGCATAAATATCACCTTGCAATGAGACTTACCCTGACTCTGCTATTTAACACTATGACCTGTTTTGTACTCCCCCCAACATCTGACCTCTTACCCTTCAGTCCCTTTTTTCCCCTAGTATTTCTTTAAAAAATTTTTTTTTTCAAGTATAGTTGATTTACAATGTTGTGCCTTCAGTCTTTTTTTTTTAAAATAGCATTTATCAACTCCTAATATACTCTATAATTTATTTATTCACTACATTTTTTTTTTTTTGTCTCCCATGGGAGAACAGAAGCCTCACAAGGGCAAAAATCTTTGTTTAACCAAACGACCTAAAACAATGTCTTGCACGTAGTGAGTGCTCCTAAATATTGGGGGTTGAATAAATATCTCTTTCAGCATATATTAGCTCTTTTACTGCCCAGACTATGGACTCTTTTTTTTTTTTTTGTATTTTATTTTATTATTATTATTTTTTAATTGAGGTATAGTTGATTTACAATATTATATGTTTCAGGTGTACAACATAGTGATTCACAATTTTTAAAGGTTATATTCCATTTATAGTTATTATAAAATATTGGCTATATTCTCTGTGCTGTACAATATGTCTTTGTAGCTTATGTATTTTATACATACTAGTTTGTACCTCTTAATCCCCTCCTCCTACCCTGTCTCTCCACCCTCCCCTCTCCCCAGTGGTCACCACTAGTTTGTTCTCTATATCTGTGAGTCTGCTTCTTTTTTGTTATATTCACTAGTGTGTTTTATTCTTTAGATTCCACATATAAGTGATATCATACAGTATTTGTCTTTCTCTGTCTGACTTACATCCTAAGCATAATACCCTCCAAGTATATCCATGTTGTTGCAAATGGCAACATTTCAGTCTTTTATATGGCTGAGTAATATTCCATTGTGTGTGTGTGTGTGTGTGTGTGTGTATACATATATACTTACCACATCTTCTTTATCCATTCATCTGTTGATGGACAATTAGGTTGCTCCCAGATCTTGGCTATTGTAAATAATGTTGGTTTGAACATTGGGATGCATTTATCTTTTTGAATTAGTGTTTTCGTCTTCTTCCAATATCAGACTGTGAACTCTTTTGGGGAAAATGATCCATAGAGCACACTAATAGCAGTGGTTAACAGTATTCTCTTCCTTGAAGTGTGTTCCTCAAATTGTGTAAGCTTCAGGGCCCATAAAACCTGGCCTGCTCCTGACCAACCTCCTAGTGTTAGTATGAGAATTAAAAAGATAATACAGAGGGAATTCCCTGTCAGCCCAGTGGTTAGGACTCTGTGCTTTCACTGTCAAGGGCCTGGGTTCAACCCCTGGTCAGGGAACTAAGATCCCACAAGCCACACAGCACGGCCAAAACAAACAAAACAAAACAATACAAAAAACTCCAAGATTAAAAAACCAAACCAACAACAACAACAAGAAAATGCATGTATGGAACTTAGAAAAGAGCCTGGCACACTGAGCTTAAAGACTGTATTATGTTTTGAGCTGCCTCCTGCCCCCATTGTGATTAGCTCAGTTGATGGAACAGAGTAGGGTGTAAAAAAATAAATAAACAAATCAATTGAATGAATGGGTATTTTGATATGATAGTTCAACCATCTTTCTAGGTTTTTACTTCTAAGTGCTACCTGCCTTCCTTTTATTATTTCTTAAGACTTTTTTTGGGAGCAGTTTTAGGTTCACAGTAAAGTTGAGAGGAAAGGACAGAGATTTCCCGTAAACCTCCTGCCCTCATACAGCATAGCCTCCTGCATTATCAACGTCGCTCACCAGAGTGGAACATATGTTACCACTGAAGGACCCACACTGACACATCATCATCACCCAGAGTCCCTAGTTTACATTAGGGTTCATCTTAGTGTTGTATAGTCTGTGGGTTTGGACAAATGTAAAACAACATGTATCCACCATCAGAGTATCATGCAATGTACTTTCACTGCCCTAAAAAACTCTGTGCTCTGTCTATTCACCCCTCCCTCCACTAAGCCCTAGTGACCACTGATCTTTGAATTTTCTCCATAGCCTTTTCCAGAGTGTCATATGGTTGGAGTCATTCAGTATGTAGCCTTTTCAGATTGCTTCTTCGACGTAGTAATGTCCATTTAATGTTCCTTCACATCTTCCTACGGCTTGATAGCTCATATCTTTTCATTGCTGAATCATATTCCATTGTCTGGATGCACCACAGTTTTTTTTATACCGTTCTCCTCCTTTTATTTTAGAGTTAGGTTTCTGTGCTCAGGGATTTGTCAAAAGATTCATATAAAAATGTTCATGTGTAGATTTGCTTGTATTTTATCAGGTACCTATCAAGACAGCATCTGAATGACACAGTCTTCCATGATATCTCTAATCTGTGAATAAGACTGAAGGTCAGAATCGTTTATTTTCTCAACAGTCCTTAACATCATGTGGTTCCAAATCATATAGTGAGTGTAAACACATGATAAATGGTAATGAGGTTGAAATGAGACTTTTTTTTTAAACAGCCCCTTTCTTATTTTATGTGCCTATGTTAATATTATTTCATTTTTCCTAAGGTTCCTACCCTCAGTCTCATCTTTTCCATCATATTGATTTTTTGTACCTGCCATATTTTTACTTAACCCACTAGCTAGATAAGTAAATTTTATTTTATTTTGCTTATTTTTTTAAACTTTTTTTTCACTGCACTGTACAGCTTGTGGGATCTTAGTTCCCTGACCAGGGATTGAACCCGGGCGCCGGCAGTGAAAGAGTTTAGTCCTAGCCACTGGACGGGCAGGGAATTCCCAGATAAATATATTTTAAATATCAGCCTGTAATGACTGTTTCTATAGAGTAAGGCAAACTTTCTGACTTAAATCTCATAGAAAAAAAAAAACCCCAGCTGAGACAGGGTTTAGATGTGACTACCGAATTATTTTTACTTTCTTTCCTCCCGTTTACCTCTCGGTGCAGTATAATCTGGCTTTATTATACCATCTACTGAAGCTACTTTATCATCTACTGAAGTTGCTTTTTCAGTGGTCAACAGTGAGCTGCTAACTGCCAAAGCCTTCAAGTGAGCACTTCTTCTACCTGGTGTCTGCAGCATTCTGTGGTGTTCAATCTCTTCTTGAAACAGCCTCTGAACTTGGATTCTGTGGCAAGTTTTTTTCTCTTCTTCCTTCTCTGGTTATTCTTAGTATCCTGCCTGGGCTCCTCACTGTTTCCCAAAGACCTGTCTTTGGCCACCTTCTTGCTTAGTCAACTTTTGCCAGAGGTTAAGTTCATACTTAACCTATATTTGGGTGGTTCCAAAGTCTGTATGTCCAGATTTATCGTGAACTTCAGACTCAAATTTTCATCAGCCTCTTGGAACTGTCTGCAAGAATATCTTTCAGGTGTCTCGAACTCAACATGTCCCAAAGTATAACATATTGTTTTCTACCTTTAGCACGAATTTCCTTCCCTCTGTGTTCTCTGTCTCAGCTAATGTCAATACCATGCATGGACCAGGTTTCTGAAGCTAGAAACACTGGAATCATCTTCAAGTTCCTTCTCTTGACATTTCTCCTTTCCAACACACCCCCTCCACAGTTTACCTTTCTAAAACATTACCTCTACAACACCAAAATGGTCTCCTGTTAAAAAAAAAAGTCTTCACTGTCTCTCCATTCAAAAGGACATTTTGTAAACACCTTGGAAGGGTTTGGTGGTGAAAAAGTTCTGGCAGAAAAATAACTGAAGGGAAGGCACAATGGCACGACAAAACATTTCCAAAGGTAGCAAAATAAGAGCTTCTGAATATGGAGCAATGAGATATAGAAAAATATCTCTAGCATCTTGTATTTATTCTCTGAGAACAAATATAACTCTCTTTAAATTTTGACCTTATAGCCTAGAGTTTTTTTAGAGTTCTTCCTCATATTTTCTCAGTTATGTGCAGGAAGATTTGAAACAAAGAATGCTTCTAAAAACTGTGAGTTGTGTGTGTGTGTTTTTTACTTTAGTCCAAAATATGAACACCTGTTGGTCTTCTATCGGCTATATCTAGATTAGTGTTTGCCAAATAAAGTTGGTCTGCAGTTCAGTGAACATTTAAATTCTCCACTTCAGAGCTCAGGAGGGAGGAAGAGGAGAAGTGTTGGAAAGGGAGGAGCTGGACAGACATCACCCCACTGAGGAAGGGGCAGTGGGAGAACAAGGAGAAGGGTGGTACAGTGCAGCTTTGCTGGTCCACATCGCGTGTCATGACCCTAAAGTAAAAGGTGAGAAATCCAGTCCATCACCAGAGTAATACTGAGTTTCCATTTATTTGGTAACTTCTGATATTGTGTGAAGCAAATCTCAGAATTTTCCTACATTACACATGCTGTGTAGAAATGACCTCATTCCTTGTAATACTGTTCTAGGTCACTTCACATGGAGTGACTTAGCGTAGACAGAATGCAATCTCTTCCAAAATTCATGCATCATTGAAGAAAGAATCTTCCACATCAGTCAGTCACTCAGTGTGCTGTGGGTTTTCTCATTCACACCTTGACAAGTGAGAAACTAAAAAGAAAGTTAGGCGCCTGTCTTTTTCCACCTATGGGGTTAGCTTTTAAAGTCTCACACTATAGAAAGGCTGTTCGATCATTCAGGAATTTATGACTTCTTAATGTCATTCCTGATTCACATTTTGCTACCAAATGGCATTAGTTATTCCTCTCATTCTGTCCTTAAATATTAAATCTCCCCACCCTCTATTCTCCACAAATCTTAGCCCTCTAAAAAGGAAAAACAAAAGACATGCACAAGTTTTAGATTTCCCTAAGAAGTAGGAGAATGTCTCTATATCATTTTTTTTTGAATTGTATTTTATTTATTTTTTTATACAGCAGGTTCTTATTAGGCATCAATTTTATACACATCAGTGTATACATGTCAATCCCAATCTCCCAATTCATCACAGCACCACCCCCCACCGCAGCTTTCCCCCCTTGGTGTCCATACATTTGTTCTCTACATCTGTGTCTCATTTTCTGCCCTGCAAACCGGTTCATCTGTACCATTTTTCTAGGTTCCACATATATGCGTTAATATACGATATTTGTTTTTCTCTTTCTGACTTACTTCACTCTGTATGACAGTCTCTAGATCCATCCACATCTCAACAAATGACCCAGTTTCGTTCCTTTTTATGGCTGAGTAATATTCCATTGTATATATGTACCACAACTTCTTTATCAATTCTTCTGTCGATGGGCATTTAGGTTGCTTCCATGACCTGGCTATTGTAAATAGTGCTGCAATGAACATTGGGGTGCATGTGTCTTTTTGAATTATGGTTTTCTCTGGGTATATGCCCAGTAGTAGGATTGCTGGATCATATGGTAATTCTATTTTTAGTTTCTTAAGGAACCTCCATACTGTTCTCCATAGTGGCTGTATCAATTTACATTCCCACCAACAGTGCAAGAGGGTTCCCTTTTCTCCACACCGTCTCCAGCATTTGTTGTTTGTAGATTTTCTGATGATGCCCTTTCTAACAGGTGTGAGGTGATACCTCATTGTAGTTTTGATTTGCATTTCTCTAATAATTAGTGATGTTGAGCAGCTTTTCAGGTGCTTCTTGGCCATCTGTATGTCTTTTTTGGAGAAATGTCTATTTAGGTCTTCTGCCCATTTTTGGATTGGGTTGTTTGTTTCTTTAATATTGAGCTGCATGAGCTGTTTATATATTTTGGAGATTAATCCTTTGTCAGTGGATTCGTTTGCAAATATTTTCTCCCATTCTGAGGGTTGCCTTTTCATCTTGTTTATGATTTCCTTTGCTGTGCAAAAGCTTTGAAGTTTCATTAGTTCACATTTGTTTATTTTTATTTCCTTTAGGAGGTGGATCAAAAAAGATCTTGCTATGAGTTATGTCAAAGAGTGTTCTTCCTATGTTTTCCTCTAAGAGTTTTATAGTGTCCAGTCTTACATTTAAGTCTCGAATCCATTTTGAGTTTATTTTTGTGTATGGTGTTAGGGAGTGTTCTAATTTCATTCTTTTACATGTAGCTGTCCAGTTTTCCCAGCACCACTTATTGAAGAGACTGTCTTTTCTCCATTGTATATCCTTGCCTCCTTTGTCATAGATTAGTTGACCATAGGTGCATGGGTTTATCTCTGGGCTTTCTATCTTGTTCCATTGATCTATGTTTCTGTTTTTGTGCCAGTACCATATTGTCTTGATTACTGTAGCTTTGAAGTATAGTCTGAAGTCAGGGAGTCTGATTCCTCCAGCTCCACTTTTTTCCCTCAAGACTGCTTTGGGTATTCAGGGTCTTTTGTGTATCCATACAAATTTTAAGATTTTTTGTTCTAGTTCCATAAAAAATGCCATTGGTAATTTGATAAGGATTGCATTGAATCTGTAGATTGCTTTGGGTAGTATAGTCATTTTCACAATATTGATTCTTCCAATCCAAGAACATGGTATATCTCTCCATCTGTTGGTATCATCTTTAATTTCTTTCATCAGTGTCTTATAGTTTTCTACATATAGGTCTTTTGTCTCCCTGGGTAGGTTTATTCCTAGGTATTTTATTCTTTTTGTTGCAATGGTAAATGGGAGTGTTTCCTTAATTTCTCTTTCAGATTTTTCATCATTAGTGTATAGGAATGCAAGAGATTTCTGTGCATTAATTTTGTATCCTGCAACTTTACCAAATTCATTGATTAGCTCTAGTAATTTTCTGGTGGCATCTTTAGGATTATCTATGTATAGTATCATGTCATCTGCAAACAGAGACAGTTTTACTTCTTCTTTTCCAATTTGTATTACTTTTCTTTTTCTTCTCTGACTGCCTTGGCTAGGACTTCCAAAACGATGTTGACTAATAGTGGTGAGAGTGGACATCCTTGCCTTGTTCCTGATCTTAGAGGAAATGCTTTCAGTTTTTCACCATTGAGAATGATGTTTGCTGTGGGTTTGTCATATATGGCCTTTATTATGTTGAGGTAGGTTCCCTCTATGCCCACTTTCTGGAAAGTTTTTATCATAAATGGGTGTTGAATTTTGTTAAAAGTTTTTGTGCATCTATTGAGATGATCATATGGTTTTTATTCTTCAATTTGTTAATATGGTGTATCACATTGATTGATTTGCATATATTAAAGAATCCTTGCATCCCTGGGATAAATCCCACTTGATCATGGTGTATGATCCTTTCAATGTGTTGTTGGATTCTGTTTGCTAGTATTTTGTTGAGGATTTTTGCATCTGTATTCATCAGTGATATTGGTCTGTAATTTTCTTTTTTTGTGGTATCTTTGTCTGGTTTTGGTCTCAGGGTGATGGTGTCCTCATAGAATGAGTTTGGGAGTTTTCCTTCCTCCGCAATTTTTTGGAAGAGTTTGAGAAGGATGGGTGTTAGCTCTTCTCTAAATGTTTGATAGAATTTGGCTGTGAAGTTATCTGGTCCTGGGCTTTTGTTTGTTGGAAGATTTTAAATCACAGTTTCAATTTCATTACCTGTGATTGGTCTGTTCATATTTTCTATTTCTTCCTGGTTCAGTCTTGGAAGGTTATACCTTTCTAAGAATTTGTCCATTTCTTCCAGGTTGTCCATTTTACTGGCATAGAGTTGCTTGTAGTAGTCTCTTAGGATGCTTTGTATTTCTGCGGTGTCTGTTGTAACTTCTCCTTTTTCATTTCTAATTCTATTGATTTGAGTCCTCTCCCTCTTTTTCTTGATGAGTCTGGCTACTGGTTTATCAATTTTGTTTATCTTCTCAAAGAACCAGCTTTTAATTTTATTGATCTTTGCTATTGTTTTCTTTGTTTCTATTTCATTTATTTCTGCTCTGATCTTTATGATTTCTTTCCTTCTGCTAACTTTGGGTTTTGTTTGTTCTTCTTTCTCTAGTTCCTTTAGGTGTAAGGTTAGATTGTCTTTTTTTGTTTGTTTGTTTTTTAAATTATTAGCACCTTTAATTATTATTTATTTATTTATTTATTTATTTCGCTGTGGTGGGTCTTCGTTTCTGTGCGAGGGCTTCCTCTAGTTGTGGCACGCGGGGGCCATTCTTCATTGCAGTGTGCAGGCCTCTCACTATCGTGGCCTCTCTTGTTGCGGAGCACAGGCTCCAGACGCGCAGGCTCAGTAGCTGTGGCTCACAGGCCTAGTTGCTCCACGGCATGTGAGATCTTCCCAGACCAGGGCTTGAACCCGTGTGCCCTGCATTAGCAGGCAGATTCTCAACCACTGCGCCACCAGGGAAGACCTGGGTAGATTGTTTATTTGAGATTTTTATTGTTTCTTGAGGTAGGCTTGTATAGCTATAAACTTCCCTCTTAGAACTGCTTTTGCTGCATCCCATAGGTTTTGGATTGTCGTGTTTTCATTGTCATTTGTCTCTAGGTATTTTTTGATTTCCTCTTTGATTCCTTCAGTGATCTCTTGGTTATTTAGCAACATATTGTTTAGCCTCCATGTGTTTGTGTCTCTTACATTTTTTCCCCTGTAATTCATTTCTTATCTCATAGCGTTGTGGTCAGAAAAGATGCTTGATATGATTTCAATTTTCTTAAATTTACTGAGGCTTGATTTGTGACCCAAGATGTGATCTATCCTGGAGAATGTTTCGTGTGCAGTTGAGAAGAAAGTGTAATCTGCTGTTTTTGGATGGAATGTCCTATAAATATCAATTAAATATCTGGTCTATTGTGTCATTTAAAGCTTCTGTTTCCTTATTTATTTTCATTTTGGATGATCTGTCCATTGGTGTAAGTGAGGTGTTAAAGTCCCCCACTATTATTGTGTTACTGTCGATTTCCTCTTTTATAGCTGTTAGCAGTTGGCTTATGTATTGAGGTGTTTCTATGTTGGGTGCATATATATTTAGAATTGTTATATCTTCTTCTTGGATTGATCCCTTGATCATTATGTAGTGTCCTTCCTTGTCTCTTGTAACATTCTTTATTTTAAAGTCTATTTTATCTGATATGAGTATTGCTACTCCAGCTTTCTTTTGATTGCTATTTGCATGGAATATCTTTTTTCCATCCCCTCACTTTCAGTCTGTATGTGTCCCTAGGTCTGAAGTGGGTCTCTTGTAGACAGCATATATATGGGTCTTGTTTGTGTATCCATTCAGCAAACCTGTGTCTTTTGGTTGGGGCATTTAATCCATTCACGTTTAAGGTAATTATCGATATGTATGTTCCTATGACCATTTTCTTAATTGTTTTGGGTTTGTTTTTGTAGGTCCTTTTCTTCTCTTGTGTTTCCGACTTAGAGAAGTTCCTTTAGCATTTGTTGTAGAGCTGGTTTGGTGGTGCTGAATTCTCTTAGCTTTTGCTTGTCTGTAAAGCTTTTGATTTCTGCATCGAATCTGAATGAGATCCTTGCCGGGTAGAGTAATCTTGGTTGTAGGTTCTTCCCTTTCATCACTTTAAGTATATCATGCCACTCCCTTTTGGCTTGTAGAGTTTCTGCTGAGAAATCGGCTGTTAACCTTATGGGAGTTCCCTTGTATGTTGTCATTTTTCCCTTGCTGCTTTCAATAATTTTCTTTGTCTTTAATTTTTGCCAATTTGATTACTATGTGTCTCGGCGTGTTTCTCCTTGGGTTTATCCTGTATGGGACTCTCTGCACTTCCTGGACTTTGGTGGCTATTTCCTTTTCCATGTTAGGGAAGTTTTTGACTATAATCTCTTCAAATATTTTCTCGGGTCCTTCCTCTCTCTCTTCTCATTCTGGGACCCCTATAATGCGAATGTTTTTGTGTTTAATGTTGTCCCAGAGGTCTCCTAGGCTGTCTTCATTTCTTTTCATTCTTTTTTCTTTATTCTGTTCCGCAGCAGTGAATTCCACCATTCTGTCTTCCAGGTCACTTATCCGTTCTTCTGCCTCAGCTATTCTGCTATTGATTCCTTCTAGTGTATTTTTCATTTCAGTTATTGTATTGTTCATCTCTGTTTGTTTGTTCTTTAATTCTTCTAAGTCTTTGTTAAACATTTCCTGCATCTTCTCGATCTTTGCCTCCATTCTTTATCCGAGGTCCTGGATCATCTTCACTACTATTATTCTGAATTCTTTTTCTGGAAGGTTGCCTATCTCCACTTCATTTAGGTTTTTTTCTGGGGTTTTATCCTGTTCCTTCATCTGGTACATAGCCCTCTGCCTTTTCATCTTATCTATCTTTCTGTGAATGTGGTTTTTGTTCCACAGGGTGCAGGATTGTATTTCTTCTTCTCTATATCATTTAAGAGTGTATATTAGAACCAAAAGTCAAATGCAGGTTGGCTGGCATATGTTTATGAAGTTGCCTGAAATCTTTTCTGGAGCAAGTCAGTTATACACACATAAATAGGCATCAGAGAAAGAAACGTGACAATCCCTGACAGATAGTCTTATTCATACATCTACTGTGATGGATAACGATGTGTTAGCTTATGATCTTGTACCCAAGAGTTAGTGAAATAGATGTTCATAGTGAAAACCAGGTCCTTTCTGTGATGTGTAAGGTTGAATATTTTATGTACTTACGCCATTCAGACATTATTATCCAATGTTAAGTACTAGTTACTTTAATAAAGGTCAAATATCCATTAAGTTTCAAAAAAATTAAACCATGCTTACTGTGTACAGGGCAATATTCTCCATGCTGGCTATAGATCTGTAAACAAAACAGAAAAACTCTGCCTTCACTGGGGATGGTTAACACATAGAGTACTTACTATCTGTCAGGCACTGATTTGAGCCTTTTACATGTATGAACTTTAAAAATCTTCAATTAACCCTCTGAAATACTATTATTATCTCATTTCATAAATGAGGAAACTGAGGCTTGGAGATGTTAAAAACATTACCCAGGGTCCGTATGGGTAGTTAGTTGGAGACCCAGGTTTTATACCCAAGTGGTCTGTCAAGGGAATGGAAGCAAAATCAATGACTCACTTAATTAATGACTTTGACAAGTATTTTCCGTAGAATATCAGTTCATGGGTGGTTTCCAGCTATAACCTATATCCCAAGTTGCCACTGATTTTGAAGAAAACTTAAATCCTGGGAGTTACAATAAGCACTGATTTTAGTCTATGGCACTTGTTGATCAGCTCTGCTGTAAATATCAAAATAATGAATGGAGTCTATCAGATACTCTTTTTTTTTTTAACATCTTTATTGGAGTATAAATGCTATCAGATACTCTTGATCTTAGACACACCTCTTATTTTAGATTAGGAAAATAGGATAAAGTCTCTAGAAAACACCTTCAAGGGGAATGATAGTGTTTACATCCAGCCTATAATGAACACGTTATTTTGTCACCATATTAAGTAGAATGCCCATGCTCTCTGGATAAGTTCTATCAAAGTAAAGCAAAATATGTCACAGCTTGACTGAACTTGACTGACCAGCATGTAGAAACCTAGCGACCTGACTTACCACTAGGGAATGCTTCAGGAAACAACTCTTGATAATAATGTTCACACAGATGTGCTTTGAAGGAAATATGTCACCTGTTCTATACACCGAAAGTGCTTTCAAATGAGAATGAGTTTCACATGTAACCTTAAGGAGAACACAACCTAATCCAGGCCTGAATAACTCAGGCATTGAGAGCATGGAACAGATTAGGTCACTCACAGGCCAGTCAGCTCTACCCTATTCCACGACCCGAGACCACACCCCTGAGCAGCCAACCAGGACAGCGCACAGGGGATCCGTGGAAATCCAGCACACTAGGAAACGACACACATACCAGCCTTAGTAATAAGTCAATCTTCATCTTTACACATGGAAGATTGTTCCAGAAAGCTTAGAAGTCTTTACGTATGTTTATGTAGTTTGTAAAAAAAAGAAAAAAGCCTTCTTGATGTATTTTCAAGTAGCTTCCTTGGCTTAGTTATACCAAGGTCAGGCAGGTAGATTTAATGGATTGTAACTATAGGCATAAAGAATTTCTATAAAATGTCACAGGTGCTATTCTTAAACTTCAGATTACTATACTAGCTACATGGTTATTAATATTGATGAACTATGGTTAAAATATTTCTAAAATTAGCTCGTCCCTCATTCTAGGCCTAACTGGTCAGTCTTTCAGGTAGAGGCCAAAATGTGTATGTGTGTGTACGAGTGTGTATGTGTTTGTGTGTATGTGTATTGTATGTGTATGTGTGTGTATATGTATGTGTTTATGTGTATATGTGTATGTATGTGTGTGTATGTGTGTATGTATATGTGTGTATGTGTACTGTGTGTATATGTGTGGTTCCTACAGTCTCTCATCAATAGTATTAGTAAACAGAGAATATGTGAATTGTATGCAGTAAAGAATGTTATGGTTTGATGATGTATTATAGTATTCTTATGGGTTGAATTGTGTTTCCTCAAAAGAAATGTTCAAGTCCTAAACCCTGGTACCTGTGAATACGGTCTTATTTGGAAATAAGGTCTTTGCAGATATAATCAAGTTAAGATGAGGTCATAATGGACTAGGGTGGGGCCTTAAATTCAATATGACTGATGTCCTTATAAGAAGAGGGAAAGAGGGACACACGGAGAAGAGAATGCTGTATAAAGACATACACACACACACACAAACAAGGAAGAAGGCCATGTGGCGATGGATGCAGAGATTGGAGTGATGCAGCTGTAAGCCAAGGAACACCGAGGACAGCTGGCCATGAGCAGAAGCTAAGAATATGCAAGGAAGCCTCCTCCCCTAGAGCCTTCAGAGAGAGCATGGCCCTGCAGACAACTTGGTTTTGGACTTTCAGCCTGCAGAACTGTGAGAGAATAAATTTATTGTTTTAAGCCACCCAGGCACTTTGTTATGGCAGCCCTTAGAAACAAATGCAAGTATTATGTTCCAGGTCGGTGTTGTGGGTCAAAATAGGAAAACGAGAAGCTCTCTGGATGAATCCTGAAATGTCCACTCGAGTTAATATTTTAAGCACTCTGAGATTGCTGGGATAGTGTGGGTCTATCAAAGGGGGGCTTTCCAGGCCCTCCCCTACGTGCAACCAGTTTTGAATTTCTCTGCGTTTGCATGACGGATGTGCCTAACATACTCTTACACACCTCCTGAAGGGGAAGGTTGATCACCCTGACCACCGTGCTGGTCCATCACTCTCCCAGTGGACCAGTTTTGTATATGATTTTATTAGGTCAGTGGTGGGGGGTGAGAGTACTTGTGGGCTGGGGAATTGCTGCAAAGGTTTTGGCCACATAGGTGGAGTTGGGAGTGATAAAAATGCATATTATGCTGGGCATTGACTGAAGAGAGAAGGCTCGCTGGTTGATGATCTCTGTAAGCTGAAGAGATCCTTTTGGCAGGGATGAGCCGTATATATTAGAAAGAGAGCCAAATGATCTCTTCCATTTAGATGAATGCTTTTTTTTTTTTTCCTGGAGCCTAGAACTAATTGCCGTGCTCATCATGCATGATGATGTATTTTGATGAGCTGGTGTTGCATCTTGGGGTTTCTGGAAACAGACTCCAAGGTGAAGGTGAGAGTGCAAGATGTTCATTAGGAATTAATACTTGAGAAAGGGAAGTAGAGAAGGCAGGAATGGGCAAAGGAAGAGGTCAAGCTGTAACAGATACCCAATTAAGGCTTGGCCAACCCAGCGGAGAGCTATGGAGTAAATCAGAGTTGTCCCATGATGGGCACAAATGACTGCATCCTTATATCCCTACCTTTCTTAGTCAGCACGTGTGGGCTTCCCTGAGAAGGACCTGACCTCCGTCATTCTCTGCAGGAGGAGTTTACAGCTGTAGTCTGTCTGCTGGTCATGCCCCCTAGAGCTGGGCAGCAAGTCCTTCCTTGAAAGGAGATTGGGTAATGCAGCTCTGTGTCTACCACTGGTGGTAGTAGATTGACTTGATTGACTTGGGCTCCTAAGATCCTGGAAGGATGTTGAGGTGTCCGTGATGTTGGAAGCTATGGGGAAGTTATAAGGGAGTGTTCCAGGTGAAGAATACGATCAGCTGGTAGGTAGACTGACTATGCTGTATCTAGGAGACGTAAATACAGAGTTTTTCTTCTAGACTTTTTTGATGTGCACCATCTGATTATCTTGGAACATAGATAGTGGACAGATGGAAGAAGAACTGAACAGTCCCTTCAGCAGTCAGCATATAAATTGGGGGATCCGATTAGTAACCAGGTGACTAAATGTGTAGAGGCAGAAGGTCTATCTGCAAAACAAGTTAATAGAGAGGTGTGGATAGGTAAACAATCTAGAGGAAGAGATGTCCATTGTAGAATGGTATTATGGTCAAAAGAAAAGAGGATGTCATTCATTCATTTATTCAAAAGATGAGCATTGAAGGGTGAGTGATGATTAGCTAGGTAAAGAAGAAAAAGAGAATTCTATACAGAGGGCCCAGTGGCACAGGACCCTGCATCCCCTGTGATCCAGGTCTTCCATTTTCTTTCCCTTTGCTGAAGAGAGCAACAGAAATCTTCCTAGAGGATGAAAGGGCAAAGCTGAGTACAGAGACCATGATGGGATGGAAGGACTAAAAGAAGTTGGTGCACAGAGCCTGAAGGCACATGTGGTATGAGGGGAGACCTAGGGCCCAGGCAGGGTCTAGATGGTGGAGGGCCTTATACACCACTTCAAGGGGTGTAGATGCCTCCTAAGGGGGAAGGGACATCTTTGAAGGGCTTAGCAGGAGAGTAACATGAGCAAATTCATGCTTTAGAATGGTCTCTGATAGTGGAGGGAAGAATGAATTGGAAAGAGGCAAGCTTTGAGGTGGGGAGACCAACTAAGTATTTTGAAGTGGTTTAGCAGAGAAGAGTTAAGTGGGCAGAACTGAAGATTGAATAAGCAATGATGGGTGATAGATTGGATTTAGAGGGCTAAGAACAGAGAGGGGTCAAGGACGGACATGATTTCTGGTAGAGAAACCTGGATAAAATAAGCTCATCAAGCATGTGCAAACTTTACACTTTGTTCCATTCTCTGCATCCATGACTATAGAGTTCTAAAAGGGATGACGATAATCATAATTATAGAAAAGAGACTTACATTCTTCCTTCTGAAAGGAAGCAAATGTAGAAGTACGGATAGAAGTCAGCATATCAGGGTGACATGAGTAAGTTAATTGCCTTTCAGTCTCAGTTTCCCATTTGGTAAAATGGGGATAATACTACCTATATCTCTGTACTGTTGTGAGGGTAAATGGAAATAATTATTAATGTACTAATGTATATGAAAGCTTTTAGCCAGTGCCCAATATAGAGGTGACAATTAGATCTCCATTCATTCATTTGTTTAACAACACAGTGTTTTAAAATATATTTTTAATATTTATTTATTTATTTGGTTTCGCCGGGTCTTAGTTGTGGCAAGTGAGATCTTTAGTTGCCAAGTGCGGGATCTAGTTCCCTGATCAGGGATCGAACCCGGGCCCCCTGCATTGGGAGCACGGAGTCTTAGCCACTGGACCACCAGGGAAATCCCTAAAATATATTGTTAATTTTAACATTATATCACAAACTGACATTTATTGAAAACCTACAATCTTCAAGGCACCAAGGAGGATAGATAAATGTAACACATTGTTTCTGTTCTTAAGGATTTTGTAGTCTGTTTAGGAAAACAAAATTTATATATGTGAGAAGCATAAAACCAGTAAAATATTTAAATCTTTTTTTAAGATTCAGGCAACAATAGGGAAAATGAGGCAAGATAATAATGACAATTGCCAGTTGGATTAATTAGACATACTTACTTAGAGGAAGAAGATGGCTCTTTAACCTGGGGTCCTTAAAGAAGGCTCTGAGGAAGAGGTTGGATTTGAGCTGCATTTTAAAGATAGATTGGGGGAACGGGGGCAAGGATAAATTAGGAGATTGGGATTAACAGATACGCACTACTATATATACAATAGATAACCAACAAGGACCTACTGTATAGCACAGGGAACTATATTCAATATCTTTTAATAACCTATAAGGGAATCCCCTGGTGTCGCAGTGGTTAAGCATCTGCCTGCCAATGCAGGGGACACGGGTTCGAGCCCTGGCCCGGAAAGTTCCCACATGCCGCAGAGCAACTAAACCCCTGCACCACAACTACTGAGCCTGTGCTCTAGAGCCCGTGAGCCACAACTGCTGAGCCCATGTGCCACAACCACTGAAGCCCACACGCCTAGAGCCCATGCTCTGCAGCAAGAGAAGCCACTGCAATGAGAAGCCCTCGCGCTGCAACGAAGAGTAGCCCCTGCTCATCTCAACTAGAGAAAGCCCGCATGCAGCAATGAAGACCCAACACAGACAAAAATAAATTAAAAAAAAAAACCTATAAGGGAAAAGAATATATATATATTTATATATATATACATACATATATATGTAAGTGAACCATTTTGCTGTACACCTGAAACTAACATGACATTGTAAATCAACTATTCTTCAATTAAAAAAAAAGATAGATTGGATTTTGTGTGTGGCTCAGTGGTTGGCAATGGACTGCCTTGCCCACTGCCTATTTTAGTATGGACGTGTGACTAAGAAAGGTGTTTAAATGGTTGAAAAAAATTGTAAAAGAATAGCATGTTTTGACCCATGAAAATCATATGACATATAAATTTTAATATTCATAAATAAAGTTTTATTGGAACACAGTCACACCCGCTCCTTTCCATACTGTCTGCGCTGCTTTTGAGATACAATGGAATTGAGTACTACTGTGGCCGATACTCTATGGCCCGCAAATCTAGAATATTTATCATCTGGCCCTTTACAGAAAGTTTGCTGAGCCCTGGTGTAGAGGATGGAGGGGAGCATTCTGGGTATGTGGAATGCCAAGAGTGAGAATGATTCTGTTGAAAAAAACAGAAAACGAGTCACGAGGGGAGTGGGAATACACAGGAGCCTCATGGAAGCCAAGGGAGGGAAGAGGGGCTGTCTCAAGAAGTAGGGGGTGTCAACACTGTCAAGTGGTACCAAGAGCAGACAGAAATGCAACTGAGCAGAGACATGGGCTCTGCATTTTTTACCTCACCTGTGAGTTTTGAATCCTGTGGAAGGTGAGGAGTAGGAGGTGAGGGAGTAGAGGCTTAAGAAATTGGGTGGAAGCAGGAAGGTTTAGTAGAGAAACACCTGTGTAGTTTAGCATAGAATAGAGACCTGTGCATATTTGTATGGGGCAGGGGGTGGGCAGGCAATTCGAGAGGGACCTTTTGAAGAGGCTCCGTAGAGAAAGGCTATTTGAAACAGTGAGTCTGAGGAAACATCAAGCCAACATTTTTTAGACAAACTTTTATGTCATCTCGTTACAGAAAAGTACCATTGAATAAACTCTTCCAGAGCCCTTTCGGCTACACGGTCCTGAACTCTGAGTTAAGCTATGCATGAAGGATTGGGAGTCAACAGACACGAACTTGCATCTGTCCCAACTTATTAGCACTTGGCCTTGAGAAAGTTGCTTAACTTCTTTGCTCAATTTGCTTATCTGGGAACAGTGGATGATAATACATCCATCAGAGGATTATTGTGAAAAATAGTGAGATGATTCTGTTTGGAAAATTTCAAAAGCATGGGGTCTAGCAATTAGTTAGGTTCTCAATAACAAGTTAATATTAATATTATCTAAGGTAAAAAATTATAGCTAATAAGGAAAGCGTCACTCTGTTAAGGGACATTTGCTTTTCATCCCAGAGATGGCACATATAATGTGTGTGTCACCACTCCCCGTTCCTGTGACTGTGGCACATTGTCAGTGGGTCATAGCACTCTATCACGGAAACCAGATGTACTCTCAGAATTTTTTCAACACAGTATTCTAGAAACTACTAACAATTAGAGTTGGCACAAAACTTGCCAACATTTTATATTCTGACCTAATACCTATTTAGCTATCTATAACATATGCATGGAATTCTTCCTGGAATTTTGCCATTGGGATCAATAGATCTGGACTCATAGTCTGGAAGTGAAAAAGTCAATCTTCTATGTACACGTCTACTGGCCAGTAATGTCCTTTGTCTTACAAAATAAGGACAAGTATGTTGTCATACTTGCCCTTGAGGTAAATTTTTTTTTTTAATATTGTCTTTTAAAAGTATCAGTAACTTTGAAATTTCAGAATGAAATTAGCATAAAAAGTAGCCTAAAATGATACTTTCCTATTTCCTCCGAACCTCAGGGAACATTTACACCTCGTTGGTAAAGACTTAAATCTAAACCTTGGTTAAAGTTATCGACCAAGTTTTCCTCTCCCTTGAATATATTCAACATTTATGGAAATCAAATAAACGCATATGACTGAGGGGACACGTTTATATTCTCTAAAGCTCTTGATAAAAGATTTACTCACAAAGCAGACTGCAATTCCTTGCTTTTCAAATTTTTGTGTCTGTTGTGAAAGAATTTTTCTTGTACTGTGTATGAGGAAAATATACGCTATGTTGGAGTGCGATGATAAGATCATGTTTCTATGGTATCATTTTTTTCCTAGTATTCTGGTATTTTAAGATGTTATCTTTTTAGTTTTCACAGCATGCTAGGAAGAAGGAAGGACATGTTGTTCTCACCTCATAGTGAAATTGAGGTAAGCAGTTACTCACTCTCTTGCATAAGTCACTGATTGAGCTGGGGATGTGATGGCAAACAGCCTTCTTCTATTCACTTATCCATTGTGACCCTGCAGCATTTCTGGTCAATCCATTAATCCCATTTTCTTTTTCTTAGTTAATGACTACACAGTTGACTCTTGCTTATCAACGTTGAGGGTAAAAGGAAGAACAGGACGTAATCTCAAATGGTAGATGATACAAAAGTAATTTGGATTTGGCGATGAAATATGTTTTCGTACTGGCACTGGAACCTGGGCGTGTCTGGTGTTCTGGAAATTTATAGCATTCCAATCCAAGTGGAGAAACTATGTGAGGAGACCCAGGGTGGGGATAGTCACAAGGGCACCTCGTTTGTCTCTCTTGATTCCCAGCCCACCTGCTCTAACCACTTTGCCCTGCTGAGGTCAGATAGCCTCATCTCTCGACTGATGCACTGAACCAGCCTAAGTAAATGTCTTGTCTTTCTGTCTAAATCCCATTATAGACATTCATCTCTTCCTTTCCCTGGACGTGGAGAAACTAGTATCTTGGATTAGAAATTGTTAATCATTTCTTAAAGTTTTCTTTTTCTTTTTTTTTAATACAAAGGCACTATAATGTACAAAGGAAATTTAAAGTAAGGTTTCTGGACTATGTAATAATAAGAAGAATGTAAGCAAGAAATGGAAAGCAGTATGGGTGCCAGATGATGACAAGTGAATGACAGACCTTATAGGAAAGTGAAAGTATCTTTTTACTCTAAGTTCTGTCAGTGATGAGAATAAATTCCTTTACAACATTTATTCACATGCTCATTCAAAGAAACAAACATTGCTTAATATCTGCTCTATGCCAGGAACAATTAGTGACTGAATTGATGATAGGAATTTGCACAGAAACAAATACAAGAAGTTGAAAGGTAAAAGACCTTGGTGGTATTTCTGTAACATTCTTTTTTTGATTCATTATTTATTTATCCTTAAATTTAATCGATTCATTTATTGATTGAATCTTTAATGAATTCACTTATATTTAATATTAATATTTATCTTCAATTGATTGATTTATTTATCCATAAAAATATCTAAGTACCTACTTAAATACCTACGGAGTGTTAATAAGTTTTCTCTCAGTTTATTTCATTAACTAGGAGTAGTCTAAAATAACATTGCTCAGTCATCAAAAAGAATGAAATAATGCCATTTGCAGCAACATGGATGGACCTAGAGATTATCATACTAAGCAGAGTAAGTCAGAAAAGAGAAAGACAAATACCACATGATATCACTTATATGTGGAATCTAAAATACAACACATGGGCTTCCCTGGTGGCGTAGTGGTTGGGAATCTGCCTGCCAATGCAGGGGACACGGGTGCGAGCCCTGGTCTGGGAGGATCCCACATGCCGCGGAGCAACTAAGCCCGTGAGCCACACCTACTGAGCCTGCACATCTGGAGCCTGTGCTCCGCAACAAGAGAGGCCGCGATAGTGAGAGGCCCGTGCACCGCGATGAAGAGTGGCCCCCGCTTGCCGCAACTAGAGAAAGCCCTCGCACAGAGACGAAGACCCAACACAGCCAAAAATAAATAAATAAATAAATATTAAAATACGACACAAATCAACATATCTACAAAGAAAAACCAGATTCACAGATAGAGAGAACAGACCTGTGGTTGCCAAGAGGGAGAGGAGTTAGGGGAGGGAAGGATTGGGAGTTTGGGATTAACAGAGGCAAACTAGTATATAGAGGATGGATAAACAACAAGGTCCTACAGTATAGCACAGGGAACTATGTTCAATATCCTGTGATAAACCATAATGGAAAAGAAAAAAAAAATAACATTGCTCAAAATGATTTTTAATTTAGTGTTTATGTTTAACAACATTATAGATGCACATAACTCAAAACAGTCAAATTGTGTTATACGATTTGTTTGAAAACCTTCATTCTTCTTTTTTCATCCCCTCGCTCTCCCCCTCCCCTGCCTCCGTCCTCCTCCTCCAATACTTTTTATTTCCCTTTCTACACAGACAACTACCCTTAACTCTACTAAATGATCTGTAGGGCCTGGTATATACCTCCTTGTCTCTAAATAACAGGTTTATATTCTTCTTCTCTCTCTCTCTCTTTCTTTCCTCCCAGTTTTAGGAATCATCTTTTGATTTTAACTGCAGAAGATGAGAATTTAATTTTTCACACACACTTTCCACCCCCTGCTATATTCACCCATATTTCCCATCTTTCTCTCTTTTAAATAGAGTTATATTGTTATTTTGGTCAGATTAAAGTTCTTTCTTTATGTAATATAATTACATAATACATAATGTACTGTGCATAATAAAATATAGTCCATACAAGTTATATGGAACTAACCAGATAGTATATTATTCGTACTTTTTCTTTCCTATGTAAGTTTTGTTTCCCTTTGCCATCCTTTTGGTATTTCTTGTATTCTTTTTCTGTAGATACCAGTTTTTATTTGTACTCGGTTTATTTCCTCATTTTGACAAAGCATTTCTTCCATTTGCTGTCTGTACATGGATGCAAGGCAGACAAATAGTCTGACACTTTGAATGTCTGAATATGTCTTTATGTTACCCCCAAATTTAGTAAATGTTTTTCTTGTGAATGGATTTCCATGATGGGAATCACTTTTTTTCTGCAGAACTTTTAATGTATTAATTTATTATTTTCCCCAATGTTTTTGCTAGAAAGTCCAGTGTCATTCTGGTCCTTGGTCCTTGATATTTGTTTTTCCCTCTCTGGAAACTTGTAGGATCATCTTTTTTTCCAGGCCCAGTGTTCTATAATTGCACCATGATGTACCTGGGTGTACAGCTATTTTTGTCCATTGGACTGGGTACTCAGAGGGCCATTCAATCAGGAAACTCATGCTTTTTAGCTCTGGACAATTTTCTTAAATTATTTTATTGCTGACTTCATCTCATCCATTTTCTTTATTCTTTCATTCTGGAACTTTTATTATTTGGAACGAACTCTCTAATTTGGACCCAATCTCCCAATTTTCCATCACCGTCTTTTCGCTTTTCTTTTGGGATATTTTCTCAACATGACCTTTCCGTTTTCTAATAAGTTTTTCCTTTCTGCTATATATATATTTTTAAATTTCCAAAGCCCCTTTATTATCCTTTTTTGTTGTTGTTGTCTTTGTTACTTTGCCTCTGAGGATGTTAATGATACTCTTTGGTAAGCTTTCTCTGCCTTGTGTGTTTCCTTTGTACTGTTTCTTTCCCACATTGTATTTTACAATAGATGCCTTCTTAACTGTCTGGTGATCCTTGGCTGTCTGTTCATATTTAAGAGTGGGGCCCTTAAAAAAGCTGTTTGGAGTCTCTTGCCATGAGGTTTGCCTTGCCAACTGTCTGCTTCACCGGAAGTTTTATTGGAGAATCCATAGACTTAGCAACTTCAATATTTTTTACCTGAGCCTGGCTACACTCTCCCAGAGAAGGCACCACTGAACTCTTTTCTGAGAAGTATAATTCTGGCTGTCAGCACTTTGGGAGCTGGGGGAAGAAGGCTTAAGTTCTCATCATTCATTTTGTACAATTTCACATAATCCCCTTATCTTCAGAATGGTCCCAATGCCTTTGACTTAGCTTGGTGTCTTCTCATCCATAGATCGTCTCCTCAGCCTGTCCAGAGAGGAAGCTTTCAGTTTTCTCCTAGAGTAGGCTGGGATATGGGAATTTTAATTGCTTCTTAATCACACTTCTGAAGAGTCCTCTTGGATTTTAGCTCTACTTTCATCCCTGATTTAAGATTACTCAATATTGCCAATTTCCAAGGTTTTGAGAGTTCTGTGGTACAATCTGATTAATTCTTGGCTTTCCCCACTGTTTGCTTTCTGAAATCTGCTAAGTCATTAAGCACTAATCTTTCTGCTCTTCAGTTTCTAAAATTTAGTAGCTGTATTCATATCTCCTACTTTCTTTGTCTTTTTGGGTTTATTGCTTACCAAATCCCTCTACTGTTATTTTGGTGGAGTTTGCAAGGTAATGGAGGCTTATCTCTACCTCTAAATGGATATGTAAAATTATTAACAGCTTTTATTAAGCACCCATCTATATCATGTGGTCCTTCTTTAGGCACTCTGTAATGAAAATTTTATTTGGAGAGTCTCAAAGGAATATATGCTTACCGTAACAGTAAAAGAATGCAGAAAGATATGACAGTGAAGTTATTAACTGAGGTTATCCATATTCAGGCTATCCTAGTCAAACTGGTCCCTGTGGGCTAGGTTTAGTAGGTATAGTCTGACCTACATAGCACTGAACATTTTTTAAAAGACCCTTATTTTATAAATATATTTTTATATTTATTTATTTTATAAATCTACACTTCTAGCTTCTTTTCAGAATCAGGTGATCTGTCAATATTCGGTCCACATTTCCATATGCAACAATTGGCTGGCACAGAGAAGGTAAGGTGTGCCTTTTATATTTCAACAAGTCCACTCCACTCCTCCTGTCTCCCCCTAGCTTGCTTCTTATTTATATTACCTGCTTGGCCCTTGTAGGAAATCCAGCCTTAGAGGATAGGAATACTGGACATCATCTTCCTTGGGGCAAGCAGCCAAAGGAATGGGACAACATTTAAAACCAGCTGCAACATAGAGAATGGACTTGAGAACACAGGAACGGGGAAGGGTAAGTTGGGACAAAGTGAGAGAGTGGCGTGGACATATATACACTACCAAGTGTAAAATAGATAGCTAGTGGGGAGCAGCCGCATAGCACGGGGAGATCAGCTCGGTGCTTTGTGACCACCTAGAGGGGTGGGATAGGGAGGGTGGGAGGGAGACGCAAGAGGGAGGAGATATGGGGATATATGTATATGTATAGCTGATTCACTTTGTTACACAGCAGAAACTAACACGCCATTGTAAAGCAATTATACTCCAATAAAGACGTTAAAAAAAAACCAGCTGCAAAGGCAGCAGCAGAAGGGATCCCAGTCTTGTTAGTCTCCCCTTAATATCGACTAGAGAAATTGTCCAATGGACCATATCAAGAGGTACTTTGGTGAATATGGATGGAGTCAGAGCAAGGGAGTGGTTCATGTGAGTCAAAAGAATAGGGGACTCCCTGAAAGCAGTTCAGATGTGTTTATCTTCTAAGAGGACTCTGTATTATGTTGTCTTGCCAGAG
The DNA here is from genome assembly GCF_009873245.2 of Balaenoptera musculus. Lineage (NCBI taxonomy): Eukaryota > Metazoa > Chordata > Mammalia > Artiodactyla > Balaenopteridae > Balaenoptera > Balaenoptera musculus. Next base: position 46,986,297 of record NC_045802.1, read on the forward strand.
ACCAGCCACAGTATAGCTCTCTGATTAAACCCCCCGCTGATGAATATAGTATTTCTTTAGATATATTAATACCTCGGCCTATGCTCAAGTCTTGTTCTGGCCTGACAGTAATTTTATTCTGTTAGATCATGACACTAATGATAACAATAATAACAACTGCAACAACAAATCTTTACTGGGCATTTATTTGTGCCATCAATTTGCATTTACATTGTATCAAAGAATCCCCGCAAAATATGCAAAATAAGTATTACTTCTCATTTGAAACTTAAGGAAGCTGAGGGTTAAGCAGCTTATCCAAGGTCACATGATAATGAGTAAAAGAGTCAGAATTTAAATCCAGTCTGTCTGATTTTAAAGCCCTTGATTATTACCAGGATTCTGAACTGGTGTATCTTTGCTGTCATCCTGAATTGCCAAGACTCCTGGCTGCACTGGTAGAAGCCCACTTCAGCTTAAACAACAAAAGGAAATGTACTGAAATGTATAACCAAATTGAAAGGGCAAGGGTCTTACCTACCTTAAGCAATGAGTAAGTCTGGAGACCTGGATGGTGTCAGGGCTCACTATTTACCTGCTTTGTCTCTGCTTCCCTCTGAAGCCAGCTCTATGCTCTTGCATGGGAGCCTGGCTTCTCTCCATGGTGGAGGGGCTTGGGGAGAGGTTGACTTGACTACAGGCTCTCTTTCATTTAGTGACTTGAGAAACAAGTGATTCTTCATTTGGCATCCCCAGCAAAGAAATCCTGGGAAGACTCTCAGTAGTTCTGTTTGGCTCATGTGCCCATCCCTGGACCAATTGCTGTGTCCAGGAAGACTGCAAATTGAGTTCCATAAAACCCCTTTGTAAAGTTGATAGAGTCTGTTAATATAAGGAGAAGGGGAAAGAGTGATGGATAGACAAATGGCTACTATGCCTCTATTTGTGTTGATTCTTAAATACAGAATTCAGTTTTACAAGAAATTTATACTTTTTTCAGAAAAAAGTAAAAGAAAAAAAAGCAAGACAAAAGATATCTAGTATTCACAGGATAATCTTAATGTTCTTGTTCAAAATTCTTGGAGAGCACTTCACTGCTGCCTCCATGTACCATTTTAAAGCCTATAAAGCAGCTAACGGACTGGGTTCACTAGGTCACAAATTACCAACATCAGTTACATAACTTGCACCTAGACAGGAAGTAGTTTTGATTTAGATATTTCCAAGTAAGCCAAGCCTTGCACAAGGTTAAGGATATGTGGACTTATTGGACTGATGTGTGAAGAGGGAACTACTGTGGAGGAACAATTACCGGGGGGAATCTTATGTTTTTGATAGGTGGCAGGAAGATTCCCAGAAGCTTTAAGATTGATAGTCTTGTTGAAAATTTGAGAGAGAAGGAGTCTGTGAGTGAGAACCAAACTCCAGGGAGGTTTGAGCTGCTTGAAAGAGACTTAAAAACAGAAGAAATGGTTGTGCTCTCCATTGGCAAGTTTAAGTCCTTCCCACTCTGTTCTGCTACTCTGTGAGATGAGGACCCATGAAGAAAATGAAAGAAAATAGGGAAGCTACATTTTGTTTCCATGTGTGCATGGGTTAAATTGCAATATTTCTACTATCAGATCAGATTTACTTTTTTTTTTTTCAGTAGTAGAAAGGATATTTATTTATAATAATTAGCAATATATAATACATACTATAAAATATATTCATAGAATGGAATACAGCATAGCACTGAGAATGAACTAACATCAGCTATATGCAATAACATGGATGATGCAGATTTACTTTTAAAAAGATTATTCAAACTATGGTTTTAAGAATGTATTGGGGAGCATTGGGGTGAATGACAGGAAGACAGATTAGGAGTCCTGTGATGACCCAGACAAGATCTGGTGGCCTGGACCAGGGAAAAATAGAAATTAGTAGAGAAGTGGGTAGGTGTGGGAAATAATAGAGGACTATTGGGACTTGACTGGAGATAGGAATGAGAAAAAAGTAGAGTGAAGGATTGGCACCATCATCCATCTAGGTTTCTGGTTTGGGCATCTGCATGGATGAAGATACCACTTACTGAGAGGAAAAAAACCAGAAGGAAGATCAGGTTTGGGTGGGGGGAGATTCCAAGCTCAGTTTTGAACATGTTGAGATTGGAAGTATTTATAGTTATATTTATATATACACCCAAGAGCTGTCTCAAATTAATCAACAAACAAATCCTGTTGATGTGTTGTTTGATTTTTTTTCCATATCTGTTCTTTATTTTTTATCTTTTTCTTCTCCCACCATAATTTAGATTCTCATCACCTCACATCGGGAAAGTTGAATAATCTTCTATCCTCTGCTTCTCCTAATACTTATTCTGTACAGGGTTGCAGTATTAATCTACTCAAAAGCTGGTTTTGCTGTGTCATCCTCTATCTCACAGCATTTCGATGCTTTCCTACTGCCAACATAATACTTCCAAAATTGCTTACCGATCGACTCCTAACTACTCCAACCTTATCCCGCTCTTCCCTGAGGGTTTGCTCAGCTTGTTCAAACTAGAATTTCAAATACAATATACTCCTTTCTGTCTTTGCAACTGTGCTCATGTCATAGCCTTTTGCGTGGCCTGAGCTTGCTGCTTCTCTCTACCCATCTGACCCTTTAAACTCAGCCCTCAAGGCCCACAACTTCCCTGGAGACCATCAGTTCACTCCATTCCAGCTCCACCTGAGTCCTTCATTCTCCAAAAGTCTACCAGTTGTCATCTGTGCCCCTTCCATCCGTACTTATTCCCATATGGCATTGTCATGCAATTTTGTGTTCATTTAATCTCTCTACATAAGATTGAAAATGGAGATCAGATTTCATACTACTTTGGTATTCTTCAGAGCACCTAGCATAATTCTATGTACAAAATAAGCACTCAATAAGTATCTGTCAACTTAACATACTGAGGTCCAATTTTTTTCTTCCTGCTAGTCTTATCTCTGCCTGAGTAAATGAGGTCGATATGTGAAAGCAGTTGAGATTAAGCACGTAGAGTGGAAGTATAAACAGGACCCAGAGGAGATTTTAATGAAACTTCATGAAGAAAAAAAAAAATCATTATTAAATCTATTTTTAAGCTTTTGCAATATTTAGGTTCCCCCTCTCATCCTCGTAGCAATTTGTTGTATATTTAAGTAGTGAAAGGAACACAGGCGCTAAAAATCAGGACAAGAATTTTTTTAAAAATCAACAACAAAAATAAACTTGTTTTAATCAAAAAGTTTTTTGATTTTTTTCAAATGACTTCATAGCAAAAGACAATAAATCTTAACGTGGATCACTTATTTTGACTCCAAATTGGCTTTGAAAAAAATCTCTTTTCTTTAAAAAAAATCAATGATAAATAAAGTATTTAGAGCAAGTTTGTTGGTACAGATAGTAATAGATTTAGTTCTGAATCTAAGCCTTCAATAAATATCTAAGTTTGGAGTTTGAAATTACCAAAATATGCACTAATAAAAAAATGAAAAGGAAAAAACACTCAAACTATGGTTCAATGCAAATGTTTTCCATGAAATAAGCTCTGCTATTTTTATTACAGAATTAGAGAAGTTAACTTAAAGCATATTTAAGTCAACAGAAACTGTTCTAGGTAAATGTATATAATCTTCATGGTCACTGACACACAATATAATCTTGTTTCTCTCAGGATTTTAGTCTTTAAGTAACTAAGTGACTCATAAGCTCAGAAAATATTTTCTGGTACAGGTAAGTCTGAGCTTAGCATGAAATATTCTGAATATTTCTTCTCCTCTTCAGATGAGTATTTCAAAAATAACAGCTCCTTCCTGGAAGGTGTAATTGGCTTTTGGTTAGGAATGTCTAAAAATGTTTGTCCTTTTGGGGAATGCATTTTAGGACAAACTAGAATATACTTTTTCCTTTCTCCATCCATCAAAATCCTACCAACACTTTAGGGTGTAGTTCATATGCCACCTCTTTTACACAACTTTGTTTTATTTGGGGGCAGAATTAATCACCCACTGCACCTTTTTTGGGGGGGAGGGGTAACATTTCTTACAACATTTACTTCAGTTTACAAACAATTTCCATAGTTGGTGTGTATATTTGGTTTCACCCCATGGAAACTATAAATTATTCAACTTTGTATCTCACTTTATACCTTAACATAGTACTTTACATGTGGTAAGTGATAAGCGAATACATTTTATTTTTAAATATTAAAACAATTTAATCTAAATAATACATAATTATGGTTAAAGAAATACTATAGAAGGGTTTATAAGCAGAAAACAATCGTCCCCTTTCCTCACTTATCTCCACCGTTAATCTTGATTACCAGAGGGAACTACATTTAATTTTTAACCTTTTTTGATATAAGTTCTTCTGATGGTTACCTTCATTTCACTAAGTAGTATACTTAGTTCTCTATTTCTTTTTTATTTTAGATTTTCTATTGATTTTCTGTTATGGCAAATGACTATTATGGGAGATGAGGACTTTTGAAACTTACATCTTTATCCACCTTTCTCTCCTGCTTAAGTTGCTTTCCTTTCTCAAAGATTGTATCCAGTTCCTGGAATAAAGGGAACGTTCTTGGATACCTTCTAGGAGTCTCTGTCCTCTCATTGCAATCTGCACGATTGTTCTTCTCAAGCCTGGTTCACAGCTGCCATTTTGAGACTTCTTTCTTTTTGTTCTACGTGGTTGAATTTTCTGCTTTCTAAATATATTTTCTTTCTTCTTGGTTTTCCAACTACATTTTGTGGGAGCACATCCTTAGGAAACTCTTTAAAGAGGGACATATGGGAGGGAAATTTTCTTAGTCCTCCTTGAGTTTTATTTGATTTATAGTGTGATTATATAAAGGATTCTGTATTGAAATCATTTTCCCTCCAAGCATTGAAAGCACTGTCTTCTGGTGTCCAGTGTTGCCAATGAGATGTCCAACACCAGAGTGAGTTTCATTCATTTGTAGATGAGAATCTATACGATTTTAGAATCTTCACTTTGTTCTTGGGTTTTGGAAATTTCCCAATGACATATTTAAGTGACGGCGTTTTTTTGGTTATTCAGCTCTGGGATATTCTCTTGATTATTTGCTTGATGATTTTATATCTATCTATATCTTTATCTTTGTTGAGATATAATTCACATACTATACTATTCATCCATTAAAATGTACAATAATTCAATGGCTTTTAGTACATTCACAGAATTGTGTAACTATCACAACTATGGACTTTAAAAATTTAGAATATTTGCATCACCACAAAAAGAAACCCTTTCCATTTCCGCTTTTCCCCAGCTCCTGGCACACACTAATTTGCTTTTTCTCTATGGATTTGCATATTCTGGATATTTCATATAAATGGAATCATACAATATGAGGCTTTTTGCATCTGGCTGCTTTCACCTAGCATAATGCTCTTAAGGCTCTGCTGTGTTGTAGCATGTGTCAGTACTTCATTTCTATTTATGGTTGAATAATATTCTGTTGTATGGACATAACACATTTTGTTTATCCATTCATCAGATGATGGACATTTGGGGGTTTTTTTCCCAATATTTTTTATAAAAATAATACTGCTATGAACTTTCAAATGGAAATTTTAGTGTGAACCTCTGTTTTCATTTTTCTTGGATATATATCTATGAATGGAATTACTGGATCATATGTTTGATGATTATATTTTAATTCTTATATCTTTGTCATATTTTCTTAGTTTTCACTTTCCATAGTATCCTGTTCTTACTTTATGATTTTAATACTCTCTGACAAAACCAATTGGCTTCATCAGTTATCATTGCTACACTCGCTTTCTGTCTCCCAGAAATTTGTTAAATCTCCTATTCACTGATGTTTCCCCCATCTTCAGGCCTCCCCATCTCTTCGTTATTTTAGGCTAAAATCTATACTTAACGTTTAGCAATATTTTACTGGTGTATTGTCAATCCACTGTCTTGAATTCAATCAATAAATATTTGTTAAAAGGTTATCCAACTGCCCCATTAAATGCCTATAAAGTGGAGGTAAGTAGATTCTTTACATATTGTCTATCTGCTTACCTTCGTGTGATAGCCATACTGCACTTTACAAAAATCTGAACTATGGAAAACTGACCTTACAGAGAAACAACCATTACAGCAATATGTTCGACCCTAAAGTCTAAGAGATTATGACCATGCTTTGACTCTCTTGTACACCGAAAAGAGTAGAATGGTAACCTTACTGATACTTTTTAAAGTTGCACAGAGTTTGCTATTGATTCACCTTATGACCAAAGACAAGTCACTTCGTTTTTTGTCCTCATCTACTAAGTAGAGTTTATAATCTCTCCAGAGTGTTATGGTATGAACTCACTGACTACTGAGACGTATTAAATAAAACATGTTTCCTATGTTCAAGCAAATCATCTAAAATAATATCAGGTAGACTTCATTTTCATATAGAGTAGGATGCCAGTCTGTCCCCGGTCATGCTCCCTACCCTTTCCTCTCCTGGCAGAATGTGTAACTCTGGGAAACAGTGGTAATTCATACTGGTCACCATGAAGGGAAGGAACTGCATTACTCTCAGGTTTTTCCCATTAATTCTTTTTTTCTTTTAATCGTTTTTTAAAAAATTAATTAATTAATTAATTAATTTTTGGCTGCATCGGGTCCTCGTTGCTGCGTGCGGGCTTTCTCTAGTTGCGGTGAGCAGGGGCTACTCTTCGTTGCAGTGTGCAGGCTTCTCATTGCGGTGGCTTCTTTTGTTGCGGAGCATGGGGTCTAGGCACACGGGCTTCAGTAGTTGTGGCGCATGGGCTTCAGTAGTTGTGGCTCGCAGGCTCTAGAGTGCGGGCTCAGTAGTTGTGACGCACGGGCTTAGTTGCTCCACGGCATGTGGGATCTTCCCGGACGAGGGCTCAAATCCGTGACCCCTGCATTGGCAGGCAGATTCTTAACCACTGCACCACTTTTACAAGGAGTTTCATGTGGAGATACCAGTCAGAAGCACTGATACTCTGTACTCGGTAACTCCCCAAATCTTCCATTTTTTGAGAGAGGTTTCCATATGAGTAGGTAGGGCCAGGTTACTTAATGAATGAATGACCATTGCTTGGTGGAATGTGATTACTATTTTGCAATGAAGGGTAAATGGGTCTGATGAATGCAGGGTGACTTCTTCCTTTCCAAGACTGAGCTCAGTTTCTGAAGGAAAACTACGTGTTTCTATGTATGGTCTTGAGAAAGCTTTCATTATTCATCTTGATTTCCTCATTGGTAAAGAGGGATACCTATAATAGTTTGATCAAATAGCCACTGTGGCCTGGTCAAACAAGGAACCTCAGAAATGAATGCTCCATATGGCGTCATTTGTCAATACTATTATATTCATGGGTGGGACAAACACACACCACACCACACCACACCACACACACACACACACACACACACACACACACACACACACACACACACACTGACTTACTAGTGTGAGGCTTCATTCCTTTGCCAGTGTTAGCATCTATCATAGCGTTCCAGATCCTATATGATTTAAATTGATAATGAGTTACAGGCTTAAAATTATATGCTCTGGGATGACTCATTATGCATAGGCATACTTCTATCCTCCAAATGTGCTTCTTTTAATTAAAGGACAGGGAGGCTTTTAGAGTGTGGATCTGTTAGTCTAAATCATGGGAGAATAATCCTTTCCTTGGTGAGCCCCGAGTTGTGTTGCCCATAGTGTCCCTTGTGGTTTTCGCCAATAAATCTCACTTCCTTTTTTCTAGTTTCTAATTGGTATTGGTTTGATGTTGCTGGTATTTAAAACTAAAACAATTCTAAATTTTAAGCTACCTTAACTTTCCAGGAGGGCACATCTGAGCCAGGATTTCCACAAGTGCAATTCCATCCAGGAGTTTGGAGAGAAATCAAACTTGGGTGTGCTATCTCAAGACTCAAGTGTGTCCTAGACACTAAATTCCTTGGCATTCCTCCTTCTTTGATTTTTTTTCTTCTATTTCTTCCACAGTCCTCTTTCTTCTCTTTCAAACTGCTGCCATGGTGGCTTTTCAATGAATTTGAACCTCAAGAAATAAAGGCACTTTGTAGTTTCTAGGGCTAATGTCCTGTCAGTGAATTGAGACCAGGTCATCTCTGCTTTCAGACCTGTCTGGTTTTCCATGGTAAAGATATTCTGTGTTGAATAAAGGGTCCCACTGCAGGATATCTAAGAACCATTGCATCTTAGGAGTCCTGGGCTTGTGAAAAATGAAGTGATTCATCATATGAACTGGCCAGGAAAAAAAGATAACAAGAGTCTTAAATTATGTATTTGTTCATGAAAATGCTTAAGGGCTCTGAGCCATGTTTGGCCCCTTAATTCCACACATACACCTTTCATTGAAGTTAACAGCTACCATGGTATCTTGATTGAAGTCTTTGGAGAACATACAGAATGTGTTGATAGTTCATATTATATCGCACTGTAACTTAGGTGCTTGCCAGGGAAGCATACTTCTCTCTTTAGAAAAAAAATTAATATTTGCTTGATTCCCTGATAAAAGGAATACTACAAAAGAATAGTGCAAAACCTTGAAGGTTTGGCAGGGTTTTCCATGTGGGTGGAAAAATGTTGTTCTGAAGCCAAAGTGGAATTGCTCATGAAAGTATAAAAAATACGTTAAAAAAAAAAAAAACCCGCAATCATGGGAAAAAATAAATATATAAATGTACAAAACAACAAAGCTTATGGACTTACCAACACGTATTATATAAAATAGGATGATATAATCATGATGTTAGAGATAATTGGAATCTCTTTCTTATGCTGATTTTAACACTTATCAGATTCCCACTCTGTTTGGATCTATAACTATTGGGTGTTGATATATATATATTTGCTCCTACTCTCAATCTACCTCTACCTTTGCTATAGAGTGTAGCACTCTTGCTTCTCAGAAAGGAAAGCTACTTAAAATTGGAAGACCTGTTAGGCTTGTCTTTATTCTTAGCTGAGCTTATAAAAAATTTAAGCGTTGGGATGTCCCAAGTCTAGAGGTAAAATCTCTCCCCTAATTCCAGCTTCACTCTTTGAACTCTTACTTTAACTGATTTCCATATGTCCCCCTTTTACCCAACCATAACCTCTTACATAAGCTTCAGCACAGTAATGCTTTTCCCCTTATGCCACATGATAAATATGTTGGACAAGGGAGGGTGAACAGGGCTGTAAAAGACTAGTTGGTTGGACAAAAGAATTTGGCGTTTTCAATTAATGATTTATTTTTGGTTTTGTTTGTTTTTTAGTTGAGGGGGGCATATATTGAAGTGTTTTTCCTAAGCATTATTCCATAGATATCGATCAGTCTTCCCATCTATGACTATCTGTTCTTTCCATAGAACACAGCAAATGTAAGGAGTGTGGCTTCAGGAATTCCCTGTGAAGGAAAGATGGTTAATGTAAATTGACATTTTTATCCTATCTCAAAGATCCTGAGCCTGTGTCTTAATGGTGCTTCTTTGTTAGATGGCATATAGTCAATTTCCCCTAAATTAGAGAAGCTATTTCTTGCTATATAAGGAATGGAAAGAGAAGACTTCACGGAGCAGGTTGGGGATGGTTCCAAACAAGGTATACTATGGCTTAGCAGAAAGAGAAACAGGTGATTAACTTTCCGGAGCAGTAGTTAATGAGTAATCAATGAAGCATTTCTTCAGTCCTCCCCAGATTCCCAAAAGTGAAGCAGGCAGCATGAGAATCAATGACGTCTCTGACATGATATTTAGCCTTAAAAGAATTTAGGCTCTAGTTGGGTAATACCTATTTTACATATCAAATGAAAGCACTACGTTCTTTAGAACTCTGAATGCATAAAGAGTTCAGAGAAGGGAGATGTGTGTGATCCATAGAGAAGCTAGAATAAGATGAAAGACGGTCAATGGAGAATTTAGGTAGAGATTGAGACTACTGGCCCGAGAAATGAGAGGCCACATTTGAAATTTCTTGAGGAGACATTCATGATGTGTAGTGGCATTTATGGAAAATTAGTTTGGGGACCCTGATCATTGAAGGCAGATGAGTTTAACCTTGATGGAAAGGGAAACCATAGTGGGTTCCTAATGAAAGTGGTGTTCCAGGAAGATGAAACTGTCAGCAGGGCATCAGAATAGAATGGAATAGGCAGATATTGGAGGCTGATGGACTTGCTAGAAGAGTTTATTTTTTAAAAAAATAATTTATTGACGTGAAATTCATATAGCATAACATAAACCATTTAAAAATGAACAATTCAGTGGCATTTAGTGCATTCACAGTGTTATACAGCCATCACCTCTATCTAGCTCCAAAACATTTCTTTTTTTTTTTTGGCCACTCCACGCGGCTTGTGGGATCTTAGTTCCCTGACCAGGGATTGAACCCAGGCCCTCTGCAGTGAAGACACAGAGTCCTGACCACTGGACCTGCTGGGGAATTCCCTGGGAAAGGTGAATTTTTGAAAAGAAAAGAGAACATAAAGACAGATTTATTTGTTTATTTGTTCGTATTCATTTATTTATTTTACTTTGTCTTGTTTTTAAAAGGATGTATGAAGACAGTTTGCCAAGATGTATATCATAAAAGAGTCCTTTCCAAGGATAGTTTATGAAGGCACATATAGTATAAGATCAAAATAAGTAAAAATTAGATTTAAGAAAACTGAGATGGGAAAATAAGACAATAGATCAGAGAAGAAGCCTCAGGTGGGTTTAGAACAGAAGTCTATGGCTGTGAATTTTATACCTTTGCTAGAGACAGGCTGTAAGTTTATCTTGAAATTTCAGATATTTTTGTTTCATTTGATATAGAGGCATTTAAGGGGAACTATCCTGCTGGTCGAAGGCTGAGAGAGGGAAGTGGGTGAGGAGGCTGACATGGTAGTTAACTGCGGATATTAAATAGTTTTTTTTTTTTTAATTTATTTTTGGCTGTGTTGGGTCTTCGTTTCTGTGCGAGGGCTTTCTCTAGTTGCGGCGAGCGGGGGCCACTCTTCATTGCGGTGCGCGGGCCTCTCACTATCGCGGCCTCTCTTGTTGCAGAGCACAGGCTCCAGACGCGCAGGTTCAGTAGTTGTGGCTTGCAGGCTTAGTTGCTCCGCGGCATGTGGGATCTTCCCAGACCAGGGCTCGAACCCGTGTCCCCTGCATTGGCAGGCAGATTCTCAACCACTGCGCCACCAGGGAAGCCCTTAAATAGTTTTCTTCTGATGGATATTCCACATTATTGATGCAAGCACATCCTACTGTCCGTCTTACCAGCTTGCGTAAAACTTGGCTTAATTTGTTTTTCAGGGGCAAGTTTAAATAGTTACTGTAAAGATTTTGTGACCCTTTCATGCAGTTCCTCTATTACTTTGCACCTCACTGAGTGGCTTTTTTGGGAACCCACACGTTGAAGCCATCTGAAGCCACAAGAGGTAAGTGTCCTTGGTGGTGAAGGACAGTTCCCAGGATGGACTGGTTTACAGAGAGAAGCTGAGCAGGGGTCAGAAAGAGAAGACTGGACATCTTAGCGCCTTCTGTATTGGATCTTCAGTTTGGCATCAGTATTTTGTTTGAACTAAATTGCCAGAATATTAGATACATCCATATTTAAATATAAACATGCTTCAATAATACATTTCTAAGCCAAGTATACATAATGTTTTGATTATCTGATCTTGTCAGTCACCCATTTGTTAGTTCTATTCCTGTTAGCAGTAAATGAGAGCCAGCATTTAACTTGAAAGATCGTACGCCCTATGTCTGTGCAGCTTTAAACATTTTAAAGTATTTTGGGGTACCTGCTGTGGTCTGAATGTGCCTGCCCCAAATACATGTATTGGAATCTAACCCCTAAGGTGATGGTACACAGAGGTGGGGCCTTTGGGAAATGATTAGGTCATGAGGATGGAGCAAATGAAGTGGGATTAGTGCCCTTGTAAAAGAGACCCGAGAGAGCTCCCTTGCCCCTTCCTTCCCATGTGAGGGATACAAAGAGAAGTCTGTGACCCAGAGGGCCCTCACCGGACCATATTGGTACTCAGATCCCAGACTTCCAGTCTCCCAAACTGTGAGAAATGAATTTCTGTTGTTTATCAGCCACTCAGTCTGGTATTTTGTTTTAGTAACTTCAACAGACTAAGCACCCATACTCCACATTTGTGTCACAAAATCACTCTGAATAAGGCAGAGCTGGTATTACTATTATTCTTATTTCATGAATGAAGAAGCATCTTCAGAGTGTTTAACTTAGTCCTAAGCTCATATTTCTGGGAAGTGGCAAAGGTAGAGTGAAATCTTTTCACTCTGCTTTTGCCACGAGAAATAGGGAAAGTTATGGGATCCTGGAACAGAAAAAAAAAAAAGGATGTTAGTTTAAAACTTGGGGAAATCTGAATAAAATCTGTAGTTTAGTTCATAGTGATGTACCTATCTCGGTTCTTAGTTTTAACAGTCTAGACTTGTTAAATGAATCTAGAAATCATGGTCATGAATCTAGAAACAGAGGGGTACAATCTGAACAATGACTATTTTAGAAATACCTGGGTTCTACAAGAGGCATAAATGAGAATTTTAGAAAAAGATACTGAATAAGTGGTCTGAGACCCGTGGGAAAAAAAATAGAAAGAATGTCTTCTAAAAACATCGGGTCAGAAGGAAATGAAGAAAAGGCAATAGTGTCAGATGCGATGTCCCACTGCCTGCACATCTACAACTAAAGTCATTCCTTACTCAGCAACCCTGCTGTTCCTTTGGGGTTCCCTCACTCTATGAATGGCATTACCACCACGAGTTGCTAGGACAGAAACCAGAGGCTCTCCCCTCTTCCTGAGCCCCATATCCAATCAGTCACCATGGCATCTGGACTCCCATTTACTGAGTATCTCTTCCATCTTTTCACTGCCAAGTTCAAGCCTCCAGCATCTCTCTCACCTGAACTGTTTCCTGCAATAGTCTCTTGTCTGATCCCTTGCTTCCCATCTTCTCCTCCTCCTTCTTATTTTCTAGGATCATTTTTTTTTTTTAACTTTCCTCTTCCTTTTTTAACTTTTGGCATTTTTAAAGATAGAGAAAAATCCAAGAGAAGAGAATAACCATCATCCATATTCTAATCACTCAGAATTAATCACTGCTGACATATTATTTGTTTGCTGCCAGTTTTTCTTTTGAAAGAAAAATCACTCTTTTGTTTTTCAAAAATTAAATGACCTGCATTCCCTATAAAGCATTGAAACAAGATGAAAGAATTACAGAGATGAAAGTTCAGAAATCACCTCAAGTCTCACACTGCAGAAATCATGATCACTAAATTAGAAACCGACACTCTAGTTCTCGCTCAATGTCCAGAGCGAGCTTTGTAAATGAAAACGGAATTCGTCGCGTTCCTATTCTTAAAATCTTGTAACATTTCAATCTAATCATGAGAAAAACTTCAGGCAAACCAAATTGAGAGACAGTCCACAAAACATCAGAGCAGTACTCCTCAAAGCTGTCAAGGTCACGAAAAACAAGAAAAGATTGGAAAAGTGCTTCCACCAAGAGGTGCCTAAGGACACGCGATTATGAAAATATAATGTGCTACCCTGGATGAGACTGTGGCGCAGGAAAAGGACATTAGTGCAAAAACAGGTGAAACCTGAATAAAATCTGGAGTTTAGCGGGTAGTCAAGTGTAAATGTTGGTTTCTTAGTTTTGACAAATGTGCTATGATTATGTAAGATGTTAACATTAGGGGAAACTGGGTGAAGAGTATACGAGGACTCTCTGTATTATGTTTGTAACTTTTCTGTAAATCTAAAACTATTCCAAAGTTTAAAAAAATTGTATAAAAAAGCAAGCTATACAGAAAGAAAACCTTTAGTGGCATCTCTTAGCTTTCAGGAGGAACTTTATACTCCTTAGCTTAACAGATAAGGCCTTTCATGGATTGAGACCTGCCTTCTCTCTCTTCCCATCTCCTATAAACTTACCTGTGCCATCACACCCCCTTCACTGGAGTTGTATAGAACCAGGTGGTCATGACATGCTCTTCCTTGAAAACCTGTTTCTGCTCCTGTGTTTCCTTTTCCAGGGTCACCTCCTAAATTTTTTACCTCCTATATATTTTTTCAAATCTGTCTACTCCCTTTCTATGCCACCACGCTGATGGAAGCCAGCATCTCATCTTATTGGAATTACTAAAATAGCTTTCCAGCTATAGTTGACCCTTGAACAACATGGGTTTGAACTTCCTGGGTCCACTTACATGCAGATTTTTTTCAATAGTAAATATTACATTACTACACGATCCCAGGTTGTTTGAATCTAAGGATACAGAACTGCAGATACAGAGTAACTGCATTTGTAGTGGGCTAACTATAAGTTATACTTGAATTTTTGACTGTGCAGAGGGTCAGCACCCTTAACCCCCGTGTTGTTCAAAAGTCAGCTGTAGTTTTCTTGTACCCACTCTGTCCCCATCCAATGTATCCTCTATTCAACAGCTATAATAATCTCTTCAAAGTACAAATTTAATTCTGTTTTTTTGAAGACTTTTCTTTGGGCTCTCTTTGTTCTTAGAATAAAAGCCAAAATGCTCTGTAGCCTCATTTCTATAAGAGTTCAGGGTTGCACTTCTATAATAGACTCCATGGTGGGTGCAGAAGTCAGAGAAGGAGTTAACCCTCCAGAACTGTACTTTCACTGGCACACATTTGCCCCTTCTCCTTATCTGGCTGAACCCTACTAATTATTTAATAAAAACTTTCCCTGATCTATCCACCCCCTCCCTGTCACCTCGAGCACACACCCCTGGTTCCTGTCTGGTATGAGAGGAGATGCCACCATCTTTTCATGGTTAAGAGCCAGTCAGCTTGAATTGGAAGTGGTTCTATTCTTTAACAGGTATGTGGTCGCAGGCAAGCAACTTGGCCTCTCTGAGTCTGTTTCCTCATCCATTTTTCTGAGAATTAAGTAGTCATAATAAGTAAAGTGCTTAGAACATCACCTGGCACAGAATGGTGTTCAGAAGTAGCTGTTGCTATGCTATAATCTGTTCCTTGCCTTCATAGTCCTGGACACCAATATCATTAATGCCTTATATTGGCACCTCTGGGTTTCTAGTGTCTAACAAAAATATTTGTTGAGTAACTGTTGTTTCCTTTGTCTGGAATGCACTTTCATTCTTTCTCCTTCCCCTTCTCCAGGTAGTCAATCAGTGCATGCTCCTGTTCCCACCTCAGCTAGGGTCCAGTGCCACCCAAAGCCTCCATGCTCGTGACACTGTTCCCTGAAATAGAGATTCCTCCTCTGGTTCCTAAAGCTCCTGCTGTTCCCACTTTGTTAGAACTGCCAGTCTCTTATTAGACTCTCAGCCCTGTGAACACTATAAGCTCAGAAAAAAAGCTCCTGAAGGTGTCAAATAGATGAATAAATAAATAATTGGATTTGTGTCCCTAGGGACACTGTACTGTTGTGAGGATCAAATGGTAAGATCTCAGTAATTTTCCTACCTAAAAAGTCAACCTGAAGTGTCTCAAGAATAGTGAAAGAGTCAAGAGTCTCTGATATAATACTGGCAGTTAGTAAAGACTTGGAACTCAGTGATAATAGGGCTTTTGGGCAAAGGAAAGCAGAAAGGTGTTTGACAACTTTTAGGTGAAAGGTCGACAGCTGATAAGGCTGGGGAAATTTAAGAGGCGTGTACTCTCATTGTGTGTATATGTGTAAAATTGTCCCCAAAACAGGTAGAGTAAGTTTCTCAAAGACTTTCTCTTTTTAAACACCTCAAGGCACCTTGTATGTTGTTTGTACACAATGAATGCTTAGTAAATGCCTAGTGGATGACATGAACTCACATCATAGAAGAATAGACAGAGGAAGAACCTTAGATGCCTCTGGTCCACCTTCACGATGAACAAAACAACAGTTCTTAGAAGGCTTCAAAATGAAAGATACAAATTTGCATGTTTCAGGGATATTATTAAAAAAACTAGGATGAGGAAACCTTCAAGATGGCAGAGAAGTAAGACGTGGAGATCACCTTCCTCCCCACAAATACATCAGAAATACATCTACATGTGGAACAAATCCTACAGAACACCTACTGAATGCTGGCAGAAGACCTCAGCCTTCCCAAAAGATGCCCTCAGGCGACCTACACAAAGAGGCAGGGCCAAATCCAAAGCTGAACCCCAGGAGCTGTGCAAACAAAGAAGAGAAAGGAAAATTTCTCCCAGCAGCCTCAGGAGCAGTGGATTAAATCTCCACAATCAACTTGATGTACCCTGCATCTCTGGAATACCTGAATAGACAAAGAATCATCCCAAAGTCGAGGCAGTGGATTTTGGGAGCAAAGGTAGACTTGGGGTTTGTTTTCTGCATTTCATTTGTTTCTGGTTTTATGTTTATCTTAGTTTAGTATTTAAAGTTTATTATCACTGGTAGATTTGTTTATTGATTTGGTTGCTCTGTTCCTTTTTTTATATATATAGATAAATATATTTTTTCCTTTTTCTCTTTTTGTGAGTGTGTATGTGTATGCTTCTTTGTGTGATTTTGTCTGTATAGCTTTTTTTTTTACCATTTGTCCTAGGGTTCTGTCTGTCCTTTTTTTTTTTTTTTTTTAAGTATACTTTTTAGCACTTGTTATCATTGGTGGATTTGTTTATTTGTTTTTTGGTTTGGTTGTTCTCTTCTTTCTTTCTTTTCTTAAATTTTTAATATATTTTTTATTTTTTATGTTAATAACTTTATTTTATTTTACTTTTCTTCCTTTCTTTCTCCCTTTTCTTCTGAGCCGTGTGGCTAACAGGGTCTTGGTGCTCCTGCCAGGTGTCAAGCCTGTGCCTCTGAGGTGGGGGAGCTGAGTTCAGGACATTGGCCCACCAGAGATATCCCAGCTCCAAGTAATATCAAATGAAGAAAGGTCTCCCAGAAATCTCCATCTCAATGCTTAGACCCAGTTCCACTCAACGACCAGCAAGCTACAGTGCTGGACACCCATGCCAAACAACTAGCAAGACAGGAACACAAACCCACCCATTAGCAGAGAGGCTGCCTAAAATCATAATAAGGTCACAAAACACACTACTCCCCAAAACACACTACTGGACGCAGTCCTGCCCGCCAGAAAGACAAGATCCAGCCTCATCCACCAGAACACGGGCACCAGTCCCCTCCACCAGGAAGCCTACGCAACCCACTGAACCAACCTTAGCCACTGGGGGCGAACACCAAAACCAATGGGAACTACGAACCTGCAGCCTGTGAAAAGGAGACCACAAATACAGTAAGTTAAGCAAAATGAGAAGACAGAGAAACACACAGCAGATGAAGGAGCAAGGTAAAAACCCACCAGACCAAACAAATGAAGAGGAAATAGGCAGTCTACCTGAAAAGGAATTCAGAGTAATGATAGTAAAGATGATCCAAAATCATGGAAATAGGATAGAGAAAATACAAGAAATGTTTAACAAGGACCTAGAAGAACTAAAGAGCAAACAAACACTGATGAACAACACAACAAATGAAATTAAAAATTCTCTAGAAGGAATCAATAGCAGAATAACTGAGGCAGAAGAACGGATAAGTGACCTGGAAAATAAAATAGTGGAAATAACTACCGCAGAGGAGAATAAAGAAAAAAGAATGAAAAGAATTGAGGACAGTCTCAGAGACCTCTAGGACAACATTAAATGCACCAAGATTTGAATTATAGGGGTCCCAGAAGAAGAGAAAAAGAAAGGGACTGAGAAAATATTTGAAGAGATGATAGTTGAAAACTTCCCTAATATGGTAAAGGAAATAATCAAGTCCAGGAAGCGCAGAGTCCCGTACAGGATAAATTCAAGGAGAAACACAGAAAGACACATATTAATTGAACAATCAAAAATTAAATACAAAGAAAATATATTAAAAGCAGCAAGGGAAAAACAACAAATAACATACAAGGGAATCCCCGTAAGGTTAACAGCTGATCTTTCAGCGAAACTCTGCAAGCCAGAAGGGAGTGGCAGGACATACTTAAAGTGATGAAAGTGAAAAACCTTCAACCAAGATTACTCTACCCAGCAAGGATCTCATCCAGATTCGACGGAGAAATTAAAACCTTTACAGACAAGCAAAAGCTAAGAGAATTCAGCACCACAAAACCAGCTTTACAACAAATGCTAAAGGAAATTCTCTAGGCAGAAAACACAAGAGAAGGAAAAGACCTACAATAAAAAACCCAAAACAATTAAGAAAATGGTAATAGGAACATACATATTGATAATTATATCCAACCGAAAGACATAGACTGGCTGAATGGATACAAAAACAAGACCCATATATTTGCTATCTACAAGAGACCCACTTCAGACCTAGGGACACATACAGACTGAAAGTGAGGGCATGGAAAAAGATATTCCATGCAAATGGGAATCAAAAGAAAGCTGGAGTAGCAATTCTCATATCAGACAAAATAAACTTTAAAATAAAGACTATTACAAGAGACAAAGAAGGACACTACATAATGATCAAGGGATCAATCCAAGAAAAAGATATAACAATTGTAATATCTATGCACCCAACATAGGAACACCTCAATACATAAGGCAAATGCTAACAGCCATAAAAGGGGAAATCAACAGTAACACAATCATAGTAGGGGACTTTAACACCCCACTTTCACCAATGGACAGATCATCCAAAATGAAAATAAATATGGAAACACGAGCTTTAAATGATACATTAAACAAGGTGGACTTAATTGATATTTATAGGACATCCATCCAAAAACAACAGAATACACTTTCTTTTCAAGTGCTCTAGGAACATTCTTCAGGATAGGTCATACCTTGGGTACCAAAAGAAGCCTTGCTAAATTTAAGAAAATTGAAATTGTATCAAATATCTTTTCCGACCACAATGTT
This sequence comes from Balaenoptera musculus, assembly GCF_009873245.2. Lineage (NCBI taxonomy): Eukaryota > Metazoa > Chordata > Mammalia > Artiodactyla > Balaenopteridae > Balaenoptera > Balaenoptera musculus. Next base: position 47,005,178 of record NC_045802.1, read on the forward strand.
ATGAGACTAGATATCAATTACAGGAAAAAATATGTAAAAAATACAAACACATGGAGGCTAAACAATATGCTACTAAATAACCAAGAGATAACTGAAGAAATCAAAGAGGAAATCCATAAAAACCTAGAAACATATGACAATGGAAACATGACAACCCAAAACCTATGGGATGCAACAAAAGCAGTTCTAAGAGGGAAGTTTACAGCAGTACATTCCTACCTCAGGAAACAAGAAATATCTCAAATAAACAACTTACCCTTACACCTAAAGCAATTAGAGAAAGAAGAACAAAAAACCTCAAAGTTAGCAGAAGGAAAGAAATCATAAAGATCAGATCAGAAATAAATGAAAAAGCAATGAAGGAAACAATAGCAAAGATCAATAAAACTAAAAGCTGGTTCTTTGAGAAGATAAACAAAACTGATAAACCATTAGTCAGACTCATCAAGAAAAAAGGGAGAATACTCAAATCAATAGAATTAGAAGTGAAAAAAGGAGAAGTAACAACTGACCCTGCAGAAATACAAAGGATCAGGAGAGATTACTACAAGCAACTATATGCTAATAAAATGGTCAACCTGGAAGAAATGGACAAATTCTTAGAAAAGCACAACCTTCCGAGACTGAACCAGGAAAGAATAGAATATATAAACAGACCAATCACAAGCACTGAAATTGAGACTGTGATGAAAAATCTTCCAACAAACAAAAGCCCAGGACCAGATGGCTTCACAGGTAAATTCTATCAAACATTTAGACAAGAGCTAACACCTATCCTTCTCAAACTCTTCCAAAATACAGCAGAGGGAGGAACACACCCAAACTCATTCTATGAGGTCACCATCACCCTGACACCAAAACCAGACAAAGATGTCACAAAGAAAGAAACTACAGGCCAATATCACTGATGAACATAGATGCAAAAATCCTCAACAAAATACTAGCAAACAGAATCCAACAGCACATTAAAAGGATCATACATCATGATCAAATGGGGTTTATCACAGGAAGGCAAGGATTCTTCAATATATGCAAATCAATCAATGTGACACACCATATTAACAAATCGAAGGAGAAAAACCATATGATCATCTCAATAGATGCACAGAAAGCTTTTGAGAAAATTCAACACCCATTTATGATAAAAACTCTCCAGAAAGTAGGCATAGAGGGAACTTATCTCAACATAATAAAGGCCATATATGACAAACCCACTGCCAACACTGTTTTCAATGGTGAAAAACTGAAACAATTTCCTCTGAGATCAGCAACAAGACAAGGTTGTCCACTCTCACCACTATTATTCAACATAGTTTTGGAAGTTTTAGCCACAGCAATCAGAGAAGAAAAAGAAAGAAAAGGAATCCAAATTGGAAAAGAAGAAGTAAAGCTGTCACTGTTTGCAGATGACATGACACTATACATAAAGAATCCTAAAGATGCTACCAGAAAACTACTAGAACTAATCAATGAATTTGGTAAGGTAGCAGGATACAAAATTAACGCACAGAAATCTTTTGCATTCCTATACACTAACGATGAAAAATCTGAAAGAGAAATTAAGGAACCACTCCCATTTACCACTGCAACAAAAAGAAAGAATTAAATACCTAGGAATAAACCTACCTAAGGAGACAAAAGACCTGTATGCAAAAATGTATAAGACACTGATGAAAGAAATTAAAGATGATACAAACAGATGGAGAGATATACCATGTTGTTGGATTGGAAGAATCAGCATTGTGAAAATGACTCTACTACCCAAAGCAATCTGCAGATTCAATGCAGTCCCTATCAAACTACCAATGCCATTTTTCACAGAACCAGAACAAAAAATTTCACAACTTGTATGGAAACACAAAAGACCCCGAATAGCCAAAGCAATCTTAAGAAAGAAAAACGGAGCTGGAAGAATCAAGCTCCCGGACTTCAGACTATTCTACTAAGCTACAGTAATCAAGACAGTATGTTGGGACTTCCCTGGTGGTGCAGTGGTTAAGAATCTGCCTGCCAATGCAGGGGACATGGGTTCGAGCCCTGGTCCGGGAAGATCCCACATGCTGCGGAGCAGCTAAGCCCGTGTGCCACAACTACTGAGCCCACGAGCCACAACTACTGAAGCCCGTGCACCTAGAGCCGTGCTCCGCAACAAGAGAAGCCACTGCAATGAGAAGCCCAAGCACTGCAACGAAGCGCTCACTGCAACTAGAGAAAGCCCGTGTGCAACAACGAAGACCCAAAAACAAATAAATAAATTTATTAAAAAAAAAAGACAGTATGTTACTGGCACAAAAACAGAAATATAGATCAATGGAACAGGATAGAAAGCCCAGAGGTAAACCCACGCACATATGGTCACCTTATCTTTGATAAAGGATGCAAGAATATACAATGGAGAAAAGATAGCTTGTTCAATAAGTGGTGCTGGGAAAACTGGACAGCTATACATAAAAGAATGAAATTAGAACACTCCCTAACACCATACACAAAAATAAACTCAAAATGGATTACAGACCTAAATGTAAGCCCAGACACTATCAAACTCTTAGAGGAAAACAAAGGCAGAACATTCTATGACATAAATCACAGCAAGATCCTTTTTGACCCACCTCCTAGAGAAATGGAAACAAAACCAAAAATAAACAAATGGGACCTAATGGAACTGAAAAGCTTTTGCACAGCAAAGGAAAACATAAACAAGACAAAAAGACAACCCTCAGAATGGGAGAAAATATTTGCAAATGAAGCAACTGACAAAGGATTAATCTCCAAAATATACAAGCAGCTCATGCAGCTCAATACCAAAAAAACAAATTACCCAATCCAAAAATAGGCCGAAGACCTAAATAGACATTTCTCCACAGAAGATATACACATTACCAACAAACACATGAATGAATGCTCAACATCATTAATCATTAGAGAAATGCAAATCAAAACTACAATGAGATATCATCTCACACCAGTCAGATTGACCATCATCCAAAAATCTACAAACAATAAATACTGGAGAGGGTGTGGAGAAAAGGGAACCCTCTTGCACTGTTGGTGGGAATGTAAGTTGATACAGCTAGTATGGGGAACAGCATGGAGGTTACTTAAAAAACTAAAAATAGAACTACCATACGACCCAGCAATCCCACTACTGGGCATATACCCTGAGAAAACCATAATTCAAAAAGGGCCATGTACCACAATGTTCATTGCAGCTGTATTTACAATAACCAGGACATGGAAGCAACCTCAGTGTCAATTGACAGATGAATGGATAAAGAAGATGTGGCACATATAGACAATGGAATATTACTCAGCCATAAACAGAAACGAAACTGAATTATTTGCAGTGAGGTGGTTGGACCTAGAGTCTGTCATACAGAGTGAAGTAAGTCAGAAAGAGAAAAACAAATACCATATGCTAACACATATATATAGAATCTAAAAAAAAAAAAAAGGTTCTAAAGAACCTAGGGGAAGGACAGGAATAAAGACGCAGAGGTAGAGAATGGACTTGAGGACATGGGACGGGGGAAGGGTAAGCTGGGACGAAGTGAGAGAGTGGCATGAACATATATACACTACCAAATGTAAAATAGATAGCTAGTGGGAAGCAGCCGTATAGCACAGAGAGATCAGCTCTGTGCTTTGTGACCACCTAGAGGGGTGGGATAGTGAGGTTGGGAGGGAGATGCAAGAGGGAGGGGATATGGGGATATATGTATATGTACAGCTGATTCACTTTGTTATAAAGCAGAAACTAACACACCATTGTAAAGCAATTATACTCCAAGAAAGTTGTTAAAAAAAAAAGTAGGACTTCTCTGGACCATGATTAAGGATCGTTTTCTAATCTCAGTCAGAACTTTAATGATAGAGAAAAAGTCAGTTTCTGGGTTTTCTGCATAAATGGAGGATGGTATTTTTATATTCCAAGGACCTCATCCTTTGAATTTCTGGATTGCTCTGAAGTAGTCAGCTGGTCTTCGATCAAACAGGAAATTCAGCTCACATCTCTCCCAGTTGTGGCAAATTCTCAGCATCCTTTGGGGAAGTGTTTAAACATGGGATAGTTTTAGAGTATTGGGATTTCTCCAGAGTGACCCTTCCTTCCTGTGAGGCAGTTTTGGAGTGACTTGTGATTCACTTGCATTTTTGTTTTCACTCAAGAGTAGAGAATAAGATTCAAGGCATATGACCATGTTAAGGTCCAACCAATTTAGAACCATTTTAATTTGGTAGCTACTTCTAGTATAGAATGTATACATTTAGACAAAAAAACAAACAAAGAAACCAACTACATTTTTGGCTCTGGTAGACCAAAGGAAGATTAAAATAATAACTAGCTTATTTATTTATTAGTAATATGAATTTATGTTTTATAACTAAATCACTTGTAATTAAAAACTTTTGAGGAAATTTAAAAAAATTCAGTATTAAAATATCTGTCTCAAATAGGAATCAAATATTCAGTACTGAAACTCCTCTTTAGAAAGGAGGAAACCGTTGATTGGAATTTTGGTTAACTTCAAATTTGCGTTGTGAGCAATAATGTTTATATCACAAATGCCAACTCAAAATGGTGTCGCTCATCCATTTGTGTGCCAAACACATGATCTAAAGGGGATGCATTAAGGAGAAGAAGAGTTAAGGTGTTGTGATGGCTGTTTTGGCCCCAGCAGGCAATATCAGCCAAGTTATAGAGAACTTTCTTCCAAAGTGAGATCAATCCAGTCACAAAAAGATTCTATTACTCTGAGATTTTACAATACTGTTCATGAAAAGAGACTGGGAAATTGAAATCTGAGAGTGCCAGCTCTCCCAGCAGGACAAGCAGGAGGCCATATTAAAGCCTAATTTTCTTTTGAGTACTTTAAATGAGAATTCGGATTTACCTGAGAGATTTAAACCTGATTGACAAGGCCCTTGAGGTGATCTCCTTGGCTGTAGAAACAAGAAGAGTTAATTGGGCAAGATAATGGAGTCAATTTTGTTAATTCTTCATGTAGTTCAGTTTCTTTTCTTTTTCAGTCAGTTTGGGGGGTAATTATAAAAGCAAGAAAAAATCAGATTTACCAGTACAGATCTTTTCAAGTGATTTAAATATGTACTGTTAAGTTTTGATTGAGCAGCTTAATGAAGCCCAAGATTTAGAGCTACAGTAGACTTGGAAAATGCCTAAATTTTCTTACAGATTTCTAGTAAAAGATGTTTACAAGTTAAATTTTGCACAGGATTTAATATGTATGTGCTATCCCTGAGCATGACAAGGAATCATTTGATGAATTCTCAATTGTCACTGTGGAATTTTGGACACTAGATAAATAGAAAGTTGATATATCTTTCATTTTGATAGATAGAGCCCTATTTCATTCATCTTAGGTATTAACAGGAGATTTTATAAAGGAAGGTAGTGGGGAAAATTACAAATCTAGAAAAAGCAACCAAAAGAACCCCCAACATTATTGGACTTCATATACCAAAGAAAAATGAAAAGGATAACTATATTACTAATTAGGTAGCTATCAAAATTCAAAACCTGCATCCCTCTTGACCCTACAGAAATATTTGCATAAATACACAAGGGTATGAGAACAAAGTTGTTTGCTTCTGTGTGGTTTATAATAACACAAAATGGCAACCCCCCCTCCATTTGTCCATCAGTAGGGAATTAATAAGCTACATTATTTCCATCCATACAATTAAACAGCTAGATCCATAGCATAGATATAAAAAGTGCCTATCATGTATTCATTAGTTCATTCAAAATATTTTCTTGAGTGTTAATTGAATACTAGTCAAGATGTTAGGGATAAACGATGTGAGGGATCAGGAGAGTCAAGGCAACAGTTCTCACTGAGCTAGCGTGTGGAAGGAGAAAAGAGGAAATAAGTCAGATTATTTCAAATAGTTATGCTATCAAGAAGTACAACCAGGTGATATGGTAATAGAGAGTGATTGGAGAGGCTATTTTAATCAAGTAAGGCCCACAAAGTGGCATGTGGCCTGGACCTGGAGACCTATGGTCTAGGCAAACAGAAGAGTATATGCAAAGGCTCTCAGGTGGAATGACCTTGGTGTCTCCTGAACAGAGAGGGCCTGTGCGTCTGGCACCACCTGCAGTCAGAGAGGTCTTTGGGAGATGGATCACGGAGGGCTTTGCAGGCCACAGTGAGGAATTTAGATTAATCCTACACGCAGTGAGGAGGAAGCCAGTGAAGGGTTCCAAGCAGGGAAGTGACATGATCTGATAAATGATATAAAAAGATCACACTGGCAGTACCTGCTAGAAGGGGAAGAAGGAGGCAGAGAGAAGCATCTAGTCAGAACCACAAGAGTCTAAGTAAAAGATGACAATGATTTGGCCATAACTCGGGCCGTGAAGATGGTGAAAAGTGAATGCATTTGAATTCTCTTTTGGAGGATGGCATTGTTGAGACCGCATGCTATATAAGTCACTGCTTCAAGCCTCTTGACTTGGAACTAGATTTGGGTTCTTACAAGGGTTCTCCCTAAAGTCTTATTTTCCTCTTCCAAATATGGGAAGAATGAATGAATGAATGAATATTCCCAGGTCTGCAGTATCTCTTTCCGGGAGCCATTGCTAAGATTAAATAAGATAAAACTCGTGAAAGCATTTGGTAAACTGTCAAAGTGTTATGTCAGCATCAGGTATTAGTATTATTAATTCAGAGAGATCCCAGATGGAAAGCACCACGGCAGCTGGGCTGCCGTTTGCCTTCTTCCCGAGGGTCACAGAGATAACAATGGGCACTTCTACAGAATCTTCTAGAACACAGTTTCCCTACGTAAAGTGGATAAAATGCATCTTACAACCTCGACAGAGGGAGAGCAGTGAGATGAAGCTGAGGCAGAACAGACTAATTAGTAATTATAAAATAACTGGCTGCTATATAAGTGATAAAAATAATAAAATATTTTCCAAAGCATTTCTGGTATGCCGGAGCAATTTCATTAAACCAAGTTTCTCCCAAGGCTTAAACTCTTTCTGCTTGTGACTTAGTCCCTTTGGAGGCTACTCTTTCTGTCAGGTACTAGAGGAAAGTTCAGGAAGTTCTGGTGGCCCAGATTTTTAGTAACTTCTAAGTTTCTTAATTGATATACGGAAAATGGCTAGAACCTTCAAGGAATGTAATTCATTCCCTTCACACTTTAAGAACTACAACTTCAGGGAAGGAAGGAAAGCTTCAGCCTTAGCTGAAATTGCTTGTGATGGTAAACATATGGTATGAAATATGGGCATTAATGGAGACATTTTGTCAATTCACTTAATGTATTTTTTCAACTGCCTTCAAGCAGATGTTGAAGGACATTTGGTTCATGTTTTACGACCAGTATAGAGAGTACCTGAAAGCATCTTCTCCCCCACCCCCTGTTTTTTTGGAGAGGAGAGCAACTCCAGGTTACCCAGGAAAGGGTAGCTTTTATACAAAGGGCCAGATAGAGAGAAGGGGAAGGAAGACCTGTAGGATCAATAATGATTTATTAATCCCAAAGCCACTTGCTACAGTCATTTCTTCAAAAGTCTAATTGACGTCAGTGACTTTGAACATTCATGCTCATGGCCTTTGAGCTCAGTCTTACCTTGTTCATCATACCACCCACCACCTCCCTCTGCCTTCAAACAATGGCCCCATCAAGCCAGTTCTGAGCATGCCCCAGGCTCGCTTTCCTAGGAGAAAATTGAGCATTACCTCAGTTCCTGAAAATGTGTCCAACAGAAACAAAACACTTCTCTCTATGAAAAGCAGACAGCAATATTAACGTTTGCCAACTTGGTTGGTGACTTGCTCACTTCAAGAACCACAGAATGTTTGTAGTAGCTAAATGTGTGCCAGTGTAGCCTTTAGGAGGCTTTTTCTTTTTTTTCTTTTTTCTCTTGAATACATATTTTTTTCAAGTGAGAAATAGGGTTCTTCCATTATAAAACAAATATGTGGTTCGCACAAAATTAGCATGATCTAGTGTTCACAAGGCAAAATGAAAATTGTGAGTGATGCAGTATTTCAACTCAAAGGTATTTTATGGAATATTAACATATCAAGTTAGAAGAATGTTCTTTGTGATCCAAAATATTGATTCATTAAAAAAAAAAGACTTGGTGGAATAGAATTTTTCATAAGTTATTATTGCTGTTCCCATAAAAATATTTTCTGTTTAAATTCATAACAAACGTTCTGAGGAGGAGAAATGTCTTTTCTATGTCCCATTTAACAATACAATAACTTTGTTTTCAGAATCTCATTTTATTCCAGCTGGAAGATATATGATCTTGTTATACAAAACAACCGCTTCATCTCTACAGAAACTTATTATTGGAATTTATGATTATAATGTTCTACAGAGGGTGTAAGACATGACTTTTATCAAGTTTAAACTACATGCTGTGCCTCTGAAACCTCATCTTTGAGAGGATTAGATAGAAATTACTTCAATAAAGTTCTAAACACAGTTTAATGTTAAGACATTCACAGTTATTTGATAGAACTGTGATCATTGTATGGTCCTGTAATGAGACTATTAAATAATGTTATTAATAATTATGATCCATCCTTATTGCATCTGTTTAATAAAGAAATGAAAAGAGATAGAATGTGGGATAAAATTGTGGGTATGTGGAAAGTGTCATTGAAGTGCAAATGTTGAAGCTTGGATGTGTGACCTTGACAAGGTCATGTGACAGGTGATTCCATGGAGGCATTCCCTAGACAGACTGCTGATATTATCACACAAGAACATTCCTGACCCAAGATCTTCCTGCCTCTAGGTCTTTGAGATACGCTTTTCTCTAAGATTCTTTTTCCTCCCTTTCCTCTGCCTTCCTCTGACTAAAATTCTAGTCATAGCTCAAGTCTGGCCTTAGACAGCCTTTGCTCCGAGGGCTGCCCTGAGTACCCCATGTCATTGACCCCTGCTGACCAGGTTGGGCTCCCTGCTTTGAACTTGCATTTCACCCTGAGCTTCTCCATTTGTATTACCTCACATGAAATTTATTACTGTTTATATTTTCCAAACAAGGACAAGGACCTGGCTGTCATGCCAACATTCTATACCCAGCTCCAAGCACAGAACCTGGGGTAGAGTGTATGTTCAATATATGTTTTATGTATTGAATGAACAGATCTTCATTTTGCATAGAATTAATCATAGTTCCACCATCACCAGGCCATTAGATATGAACTCAACCCTTGTTCAGTTGGAAGATGGATAGTTCAAAGAAGAAAAAAATACACTTCTCCGTTTTCCTAACTGCATCCCTTTAAACTTTCATTTGGTGAATATACTAATGAAGATTCTAAGTGAGTCTAAGTAACAACAACAAAATATCTTAACATTAAGATTTTTCTGCCCCACTTAACTGGGAGGTTCAAAGTGTAAACTCGGCTTTGGGAATGAATGGGTCTAGGAGTTCTTATCATGCAATTACAAAGCCATCTTTCTCCTCTTTTATCACTGCTTTCTCTGCATCGACTTATTCTTAGGATCTCCCTGCCTAGGGCCCAAGTTGGCCACGGGCAGCTTACATTGTTTGTATAGACCAATAACTTCAATAACCATTAACAGCCCTGATGGGCACATTTTGGGTCACACATCCATCCCAGTGTCCACTGTGCAACCACAGCAGGTGTGGAACTTTGGCCATTTTGAGGAGAGGCTCACACAGTGTGGGAGATGAAAGAGTCTCACAATAAAGAAGAGTTTGTCACCATAAAAATGGGAAGAGCGTTTAGTGGACAGACAAAAACCTTTGCTACCATGGTTCTCTGCCAAATAAGTACGGGATATCCTGGAAACTCATCATCATTGGCTCAGATCAGGCATCCTGATTTTACTCGATTGGGATGGAGGTGGATGGGAGGGCACTTTAATCATTTGCTTCCTTACATACATTGACTCATTATACAAAATACAATACAGGGATACAAGGGATACAAGAATGAGCAGGACAGACAATGCCTAGGGATACAAGAATGAGCAGGACAGACAATGGTCCTTGCCCTGATGGAACTTACATTCCAAGCAAAGAAGCAAATCGGATAGTTAAAAATTGTAGTAAAGACTATAAGGTACACAAACTTGGAGGTCTCCATGGGTTCACTCTTACTTTCTTCGTCTTTTTCTCAACGTCGTCTAATTGATGAGGTCCTATCCTGACTCTCTTTTTTAAAATTACAAACTACTCCATGCTTCCCTGTTCACTTCTCATACCTCTTCCTTTTTTTATAGCTTCTCTGATCTTCTAACATAATCTCTGACCTTCTGACATACTCCATATTCACTTACGGTTTACATATTAAGTTTGCATATTTTGTTATCATCTGCCATTCCCCTCCACTGGAATCCCCCCTAAAGGCAGGGATTTTCTTTTCCCTGTTTTGTTCATTGATGTCTCTTCCAGTGTTTCATACATAGAGGATGCTTGATAAATATTTCTTGAATGAGTGAATGAGACAGAGAATAGTGGAGATGGTAAGGATGTACTTTAGGTACGGGGGACAGTGATGGCTTTGAGAACATGAGATTTAAACAGAGATGTGAATAGTGAGGAACTAGACTTGAGGCCATACGGGGGACCAATGCTTCGGTCAAAGAAAGCAGCAGATAAAAAGGAAAGAACTTGGAGAGTTCAAGACGCTAAACGCAGGCTGGTTGGCTACAGTACAATGAGCTGAGGGGTCAGTAGCACCGGTAAGAGATGTAGAGGTCAGATTACCTGAGGCCCTGTAGCCCATGGTAAGGAGTTCAGATTTTTATTTGAGTGTGATGGAAAGCCATTGAATAGTTTTAAAGTAAGGGAGTGCAAGATTTGTATTACTTTTTTATTTAGTATTTCTTGAAACTGTCCAGAGTTATTTTCCTTGTCCAAGCAAACTTCACCTCCCCCCTGAATTACATTTAATGGATTTTCCCCCATCTACCTGTGTTCACTCCTCCCAATCCTTTCCCCACACAGCAGTTCTAGTGTTCAAATCGGAAGTCATTCTTCTGCTGTACCTGGACTGGCTTCCCATTATCTCCAAGACAAAAACCCAAGGCTTCTTGAATCCTACAAGGCCCTGACCATCTGCCTCTCCCTCTCTTCTTGCTCCCAACCTCCTCTCTCTTGCTCAGTTCTTCACAGCCACATGGACCTTGGTGTAATTCCTAGAACACATCAAGCTGCTCCTTCTTGGAGCCCGTCCACAGGTCCCTCCCCTGCCCACTCCACACCTGGCTACTGTCTTTTCGTGCTTCTGGTTTGTCCCTCACTTCCCCAGGGAGCTCACCCCACCACCCGTTACCCTGGCTACGTGCTCTCATTGCATCTTGTACTTTTCCTTGATAACATTCGATACATACTTGGATGATTATTTTTAAATGTGTCTTCCTCTCAAGACTATAAGCCCCATGAGGACTGGGTCGCTGTCTATCACAGAATCTGATTGTAGGAGCTTAGTGTGTATTTACTGACTGATGGAATGAATTAAAAGGAATAGCTTAATCAAAACACAATTAGACTTGCCTTTTAGTTAATTCATTATTCATTTATAGGACTTTTATAATCACATCACACCCATTCAATCTCATTCTTTCTGCTGTTTTCCTTGAACAACTTTCGTTTTAGTTTACTGTACTTTTTCTTCTTCAGCCTCATCTAGCAGCCTTCCTCCAGCCATTTTCTTTCACAATGATAAAGTAATGTCCTATGTTGGGGTTCTCAGGGCCCCCTCTGTCCATAAGAGGTGACAGTGCTGTCATTTCCGCTTCCTCTCTGCTTTGGGAGCAGGGTCATCCACTGGGTCTGGGCCATTATATAAATTATAGGTGTACAATAGAGTGATTCATAATTTTTAAAGGTTATATTCCATTTATATTTATTATAAAATATTGGCTGTATTTCCTGTGTTGTACAATATAGCCCTGTAGCTTATTTTTAAAAATTTTTAAAAATTTATTTATTATTTATTTTTCTTTTTTATTGAAGTACAATTGATTTACAATGTTTCAGGTATTCAGCAAAGTGATCCAGATGTGTGTATATATATACATATATATATATACACACACACACATATATACATATATATGTTCTTTTTCAGATTCTTTTCCATTATAGGTTATTACAAGATATTGAATATGTGCTATACAGTAGGTCCTTGTTGTTTATCTATTTTATATATAGTAGTGTGTATCTGTTAATCCCAAATTCCTAATTTCTCCCTCTACCCACCCCCCGGAATTCTTGTTTTTTTAATAAATATCTCCCCACCCTGCAATTAAGGAGAAACTTGACAGTAGACAGACACAGTGTGACTGTAGGGCCACTCACTGGGATGGCTCAGGCAGAAGTGGAGTCTTTGAGAGGCTGTGAGACCCTCTTCAGTGAAAAAACCAGGCCAGGAAAAAGGTGACTGCAGTGTAGCATGATAAGGCCAGGGTTATATTTCTTAAGGAAAAAAGTCAGTCATTTTTAGCAGGAGGAGTAAGTTTTCCTCATGGAAACAAGTTGGGAAGTGGCTTTAGCTTTAGGCCCTGCCCCCCGGTGAACAGGTGTTGAACTCACCAGCCTCCTTCCTCTTTAGTGGGACCTTGACCTGCACGTTCCCTCAGAAGAGTTGGTAGGAAGTCCCCTACCAACCAAGTCCCCTACCAAGAGTTGGTAGGAAGTCCCCTGGCACCCTGCTGAGGTAAAGGAATTGGCTAAAGGAAAGGGGGCCAGGACTGTGGAGGAGTGACAGGTCCTTCAGCAGGGGCTGGGAGGGCTGGTAGAGAGGGCTGTAGGGGACACAGAGGTTGGACAAGGAGTCAGCCTTGTGTGGCTTAGTCGACTTAGTTACATGAGGCTCAGCCATCAGCTGAGAGACTTGGAGTCATGACCACGCCAGTGGGGTGAGGCCCATTATATAGTTCTAGTATAGTATATTACGGGGCCCCATAATAGAGTTCTACGTGATTCTCCCATTACCCACAGAGCACGGTTAAACATGAACCTGTGTGGCAGAAAGGGCCAGCCCTCGTTTTCAGGGAAGAGCTTTTTAATAAAGCCATAAACGGGGTGAATCATAGTCTTCCTCAACTTCTCTTTTCCTTTCCTTATGTAATTTTAATCCTCTTGTTTGTTTCTGAGCTAATGTCCTCATTTTTATCTATTTGTCCAAATTAACCCAAACCCCTTAAAAATATCATTAGTTTTTGTTACTATTTAATATTTCCTGTCAGGTTTCTGCACTGGATGCCTGCATGTCACAAACAACAGCAACAACATGGCAGAGTGTGTGAGACATCGGAAGTCCTGTGGGTCGTGTTCCCAGGAGATCAGTGCGTGATTCTTCTGTTCTAGCAGCTCCACTGTCACATTGGAATTTTTGAATAGAAACACTGTCTGTGAGAAGGTGGTTATAGAAAGAAACCCTTAAAATCATTAAATATTTCAACTGAAATATTTTTACTGATCTGAAAAACTGAAGAAAGGACTGGAGTTCACAGTTTAGGAGAAAAAATTGGATAGAACTATGACCTGTAAAATGCTCTAATCCACTTACTTGTCTAAGTTGTTTTTTTACTTACTTACTTACTTACTTACAGCGTTGTAGGGAGTAGATGATTACTTGAAAACATCTTCAATGTAAGTGACTTTTATTTAACGAAGTGTTATATTTGAGCACATGTTTTGAAACCTGGTTTGTGGTTGAAAGGAGCATTTCCCCCTTGTGTTATTTGACATGGACAAAAAAGTGAAATTTTGTATTTTATTGCATTAGAGGACTAAGAAAGTTGACTAACTCTCCTTATTTGGTGAACAGGAAGTGGTCTAGGACTGAGAGCCAAAAAAAAAATCAAATTTGTTTGATGCTACCAGTAGGGACCTGCCTTGATGTGGCTTCTTCAGATGTAACTGGAACTGAAAATTGTGACATCCAGAAGTGGTGGGAGAGTCTGAGGAACATTAGTCAGAACATGTTACTTGAAGTTGCATCCTCTGAAGTCACTGTTCCCAGGGTAAATGTCTGATCTTACAGAACCTTGCAATTCTGCTTATCTGAGAAAAAAGGTTGTCTGAGAAGACAAAGAATTAATTAAAATAGCATTTTGAGGATTCCTTCGAAGCCATTCACATTTCTTTATTTGGTCTCTGTAGCCACCTCAACTCATTTCTAGTCTTTCTACTTCTTGACTGAATAAAAGAAACACAATTTGTGGTTTCCTGATGTCTGCATCAAGATTACCTGATGTTCCTTAAGATATAAGTCCTAAATCCCACACTGACCAGTCGAATCCAAGTTTTGGAAGCTATATTTTTACCAAGTTCTGTTAGTGATTCTTGGGCATCCTAAAATTTGGTAGCCAATAACCACACACATAATGAACGCTTTAGTTGATACTGATGTTATTAGGTGAATTAGTTTTAATGAAAATTAAATCTGATTATTGAAGACATTGTTACTGCCTGTTTCTCTTTATTTAAATAACTCATTTTTCTTTTTTTTTTTTAATTGAAGTATAGTTGACTTACAATGTTGTGTTAGTTTCAGGTGTACAGCAAAGTGATTCAGTTATATATATATGTATATAGTATATATATATTCTTTTTCAGATTCTTTTCTATTATAGGTTATTACAAGATATTGAATGCAGTTCCCTGTGCTATACAATAAGACCCTGTTTATCTATTTTACATATAGTAGTGTGTAACTGCTAATCCCAAGCTCCTAATTTATCCCTCCCCGACTTTCCCCTTTGATAACCATAAGTTTGCTTTCTATGTCTATGAGTTTGTTTCTGTTTTGTAAATTAGTTTGTTTGTATCATTTTTTTAGATTCTACAAATAAGCGATATCATATGATCTTTATCTTTCTCTGTCTGACTTACTTCACTTAGTATGATAATCTCTAGTTCCAAATAATTCTTCATAAAGAATATGACCCCTCAGAATAAAAGGGAAAAATATCATTTATTTTAGCCTCCTCCTTTCTTGAACTTAGAATATTCTAGACCAGTGGTTCTCAAACTTAGCAGTGCATCAGAACCACCCAGAGATTCTGAATCTGTTAAAACACAGATTGCTGGCCCTTATCCCCAGAGTTTCTGATTCTGTAGGTCTAGGGTGGGCCCTAAGAGTTTTCATTTCTTACAAGTTTCCATATGTATTACTCTGCTAGGTTTGCTGTAGCAAAATGCCACAGACTGTGTGGCTTAAACAAAAAAAATCTTCTCACAGTTCCGAAAGCTAGAAGTCTAAGGTCAAGGTGCTGTCAGGTTTGACTTCTCTGAGGCCTTTCATCGGCCTGCAGATGGCTGCCTTCTTGCTGACTCTTCACATGGCCCTTCCTCTGTGCCTGTGCATCCTTGGTGTCTCCTGGTGTGTTCAAATTTCCTTTTCTTATAAGGACACCAGTCAGATTGGATTAGGGGCCACCCTAATGGCTTCATTTTAAATTAATCATCTCTTTAAAGGCTCCATCTCCAAATACAGTCACATCCTGAGATACTGGGAGTTAGCGTTTTAACATACGAATTTTGGGAAGACACAATTCAGCCCGCATATAATACTGAGGCTGTAGGTCCAGGGACCACAGTTTGAGAACCACTGTCTGAACTGGACTGGTAAGATAGGAAAATGACTTTTGGTAAGACATTTTTCAATCAGGTAAGACAATTCTTGGCTTTCTACTCTTTCGACCAACTAACTTTCTCTCAATGATCTTTTTTTTCCTCTGTTTTAATTACTATCCTGGGCAGAGAATTTTCGAGTTTGTAGTCTATCTCTCTCTGTCCTCACTGACTTCAAGTCTGTGTGAGGTACTGTCACCCATGCCATGCAACCCAGCCCCAGGCACAGAAATTGTCTTTAACCATACAGGCTAGTTGTGTTTTATTAACAGGATGCCACAAAGGCAAAACTAGACTGAACTGGTTAGACCCAAGATGGCTGGAAAAGTAGGATAAAGGTCACCACTTATCTCATTATATGCTCATTATAATGTACTACCATGCTAAGATCTCCTCCTTATGGGTGTCATGACCCGATGGTGCAGACCATACAAGGACAGAAAGAAAGTGTGGACCTGATTCCTAGAATTCCCCACATTTTTCTGAGAAATGAGATGTTGTCAGACTCCCCTTGGACCTTTCATTACAAAAGCTTTCCCTGATCTTTGCTTGAGGAGAAGATGATTTCAGATCATTAGCTCCCCTTTTCCATTCTCTGCCATTGAATAAAAGCCTGTCTTGCTTGCACCAAACTCAGTTTCCTTATTGGCAGTGCGAACCCAAGGTGGGAAAGAACTCCCTGACCGAGCCAGGGGGGCTTTGGTTCAGCTAGGACCCCAAAAGGGGGACCCCGCATCTAATTCGGTAACAATACCAATGTGGGTATCTTGCCAGCAATGCACATTTATGTACTCAGACCAGAGCTTATCTTCTTTGTTAAAGCTCTGCTCTTTCTCCCGCTTTCTGTGTTTCAGTTCCTGGTATGACCATTTCCTCGACACTAAAATGGGACCATGGAGTCATATCTAACATTTTCCTTTGCTCTGCTACCCATGCCTCATCACCAAACTGAACAACTACCTTTGCATTTCTTTGTCCCCATCTCTTCTTTTATTTCCCTTACATCCAGCTTTATTTAGGTTTCATTATTTCTTCCTTGACTATTTCAGTAGCCTTCCAGCCTAAATCCCTTCTTTCAGTTTTTCTCTCCTTTAATGAATACTATCTACTGTTGCTAGATAAATCTTCCCAAAGCATAATTCTAATTAAAAAATTGAGTGTTTTCCCACTGTCTGTTCAATAGGCAACATGTCTACCTAAATAAAATTCAGGGTTCTGTTACAAAAAGAAGGGGTGAGTAGGAAATTATCAGTCTCTGCTAATCTGTTCCACTGACTCCCCAGATATGCAGGCCCACCTTTCCTCTCTTCCCCAGTGGAGACACCCCCAAATGCAATGCAGTTACAGCCTCCAGCCCAAGGTTAAGGATGTCTGCCTGGGTAGTCAGCTCCCTCAGATGCCAGAGGGGATCATCATGGCCTGGCAAAAAGTTACTGCCCATCCATCATGCCCAATATTCACCAGTAGAGTAGAAACATAATGACTGCAGCATAACCTCCATGCAGAAAATAGGAAAATCAGAGACTCTGGGCCATAGCAATTTTTAAATCCTGTTGGGTGAGAATAGTGAAGACTCTAGCCCAGGCAGTGGAGTGACTTCCATGGTCATTGTCCTCAGTGCCCTGAGCCTTCTCTCTGGGATGCTCTTCCTGGTCCCCTCTTCTCTATGGTCTTCCCAAGGTGGGCATTAGAGAGTAGACTTTTCTTGGGGGCTGCATTCCTAACCCACCTCTTTTTGGGGATAAGTTTGAGGACTCAGGGATTGTTCTAGAGATTGGAATCCTGATGCTGCTGGCTAGCCTAGGGTTTCATGGGCAATACAAATCTTACAAACCCTAGGGGGCTTCTAATTTACTTGCTGCTATTTCATTCTATGTGTGGGTAACCAGAATCAGATACCTTGTCTTGATAAGGTTGTTGAGCCTGAAGACTCCGTTTTATTATATACAGCCCTCTGTGCTTTGCTAACTTCCCCTCTCCCAAACTGAGACTATTTGAAAAAATAGACGTGGAGCGTTTTGCTAATTAACTGCTTCCACGTTTGACAGAAAACTCCTAAAGGAAGTACACTGTACCTGAAAAAGGCAAAAGGCCATGGGTTTATCTCCTTTGAAGGCTGCTTTTGCTCCTGCCTCTGGCCATGGCTTACAATAGCTTCACTTTGAAGTAAGAAGTAGTCAGCTTGTTCAGTCTGAAAAGGCTCCAAGACTTAGTCTGCCAGCTATAGGCTCTTAACAAAGCTGTATTCCCTCCTACCCTGCTGGCAGATTGGCTAGCTCTAATCTGGGTTCATCTCTTCTGTAGAATATTATTGACAGTGTCAAGAATTAGCCAACACACACCAACACTAAAAATTTCCTATTATTTTCATTAACGTCACTGCCCTTTGTTTGTACCTTCCCAGGTTCTGCTAGCTACTGTTTTACCAGGATTGCCAACTTTCCAGTCTGTAATAGTTTTGTCATTGCTGATGCCATCCAACCATGTCCTTTAAACTAATCCTACATTTTAGCTAATGCAGTAGACCCCTTTTGGTATCAAAATCTATATTAGTTAGAATTAAGTTTGGGTGCATGGGTCATGGCTTAAATGATGCATAAATTTATTTCTCTCCCTTGTAAAAGAGTTCTGAGGGAAGCAGTCTAGAGCTGATACAAAGGCTCCACAGTATCATTAGCGTTTCATGATCTTCTAGCTTTCCTCTTCACCTGCCCAGAATGAGACCATTGACCATGTGGTTCAAGATGGCTGCTGGAATTCCAGACATCACATCCATTTTCCATACACAAAGATATAGGAAGAGGGAGAAGAAGGGTGTACCCTTGCTCTTTCCTTGAGATTTTCTGAGAATTCTAGATTACATTATATATCCTATACTACATTATAACTGAACCATCAAAAGCTTCAAGAGAGACTGAGAAATATAGTCTTTTTAGCTGGGTAGATATATCCAGCTATTTATCAAGGTTCTGTTACTAAAGTGAAGGGAAGGTGGATATTGGGGTAGGAAACTAACAGCTTCTGTCACAGATGAATGTTTAAGTAATTATAAATTAAGGTAAACGGTTTTATGTGCCTTAAAGGAGCTTCAGGTAGATTTCAGTGAGAGTTCAGGTGGGGAGAGGTAGCCTCCAGCTGGATGGACCAGGGAAGGCTTTCAAAAGGAGGTAGCACATGAACTCATTCTTTGAGTGAGTAAGAGGGAAGTAGGACATTCAAGCTGGAGAGCTTGAGGCATGAGAGCAGAAATTTTGTGCCCTAGGTGCCTCGCTGACCTAACACTAGTCCCAGCCCTGGACTAGAATAGAAAGTACATTAAGGAGACAGGCCACAAACAAGGGTGGGATGTCAACTTTACCAAATTCAAGTAAAGGAACAGAAGGGCGCTCCCACACTCGTCAAGAAGAAAGCTTAGCATGGCAGGCCAGTTCCACATGACAGTCTGGCAATCCTTCAACCAAAGGAAGAATTTTGCTGTTAACTAGCAGAGTAATTTCTTGTAGACTATACACCAAAGACAAATGACATTCAATTTGCCACGGATATTCTGCGATTCTAAGCAGTGTTTTACTCATTTTATGATGAGACCTATATCAAACCTTGAGTGAGGAAACATTCAGGATATCTGCTAGGATGTTAACATAGCTGATACCGGCTGTAAAGGGACACAAATCGAGGATGGGGTGGGGGAGGGCGGATGGGACAGCACGTTCCCTGGGTGGGCTTCAGAGCGCATGCTCACATGAGTCAGTGGGCGGGAGCGCTTCCTCGCTTGCGGTGTAACATTGGCGGGAAGATGCAGGGGGCGTGTCACGTTCTCAGTTACTCTACTCTGAGAGTAGCTTGGTCACCTGCACGGAGGATGAAGATAAATGGTTACGAAAGCCTTTAATAAAAAAGGTAAGCTGGGAAATGCGAGAAGTTGGTTATACTGCGTGGTTACAATATCATGAAAGCACTAAAGCACCACGTCACCTCTTTCCTAACCTCTGCAGTTAAGAAATTGGAGTTCTGATTAGTCTTGGTGGATAGGGGTTAAGTGACTGGAAGGGACATTAGAGGAGTCTTCTGGGCTGGTGGTCATGTTCTGTATTTTGACTTGGATGCTGGTCACAAACTGTGTTCACTTAATGAAATTTGTTTAACTGTAAAAAAAAAAAAAAAAAAGAAACTGGAGTTCTAGGTTTATAATTTCTATAACCACATGTTTTAGATCCTGAGTCTTCTTCCAGTAATAGTTAAAGATGCTGGAAACTCCATTCATTAGTTGGTCTGCCTGCAGCTGTCTGGTAGACGGAGTGGAGAGTTGGTTATAGAAAACAAATGAAAAGTAATGGATGCAATTTATTGAGGTACTTTCTAGATGCCAACCTCTTGCCATTCATTACCTCATAAAGCTCTTTGTTCTTACCTCTAATTATAGGTAGAAGAAATGGAGGTTTATAGAGATATTAAATTTTGTGTTCAGTGGTCATCTTGCTTATGTTGGAGAATGTTCTCAGATGGTAACCCACTTCCTCTTGAGAAGAACATCTTTGGGCAACTTCAAGCATAGGAAAGTTATTTTTTATGTTTGATCCAAAAGTTAATTCCTTATAACTTCTGCCTACTGATTCTAATTCTATCCTTAAATATGCAAAGATAGCTATCATGTTTGCAGGTTTATCTTGTCTCCTGATTAAAAATTCAAATTCCTCATGTGGTCTGATTTTATACTTCTTCCTTACTGGGCTTTCTATTCTTTGAATATGTTCCAGTTTGTCTATAAGCTTTAAAAAAGTGAACAAACTAATCCACCTGTGAGTTTCTTAATGCATATTCAAAAGGGGACTGTCACCTCCCTTATTCTAGAGTTTACACTTCTATTAATGGAACCTAGAATTTCATTACATTTTTTAGGGTGTCAGAGAAGGGCCATTAATATTTTATAGTTGATGTCCATTGAAGATACTGCTGACAAAATCTGTAATTCTTTTTCTTTTTTCACATTTGCTTTGCTATACCTTGTTACCTCTATACTCTATTTCTGCAGTTAGTTTTTTTGGATGCAAGCACGGATCTTACATTTGTCACAGTTAAACAACATTTTATGAAATTCAACCCATTGCTTCAGGTGCTGAAGATCTTTTTGAAGATTGATTTTGCCATCCACTGTACTATTACTTCTAGCTTCCTTTCATCAGCTCATTTGAAAGCCTGCCCTCTATATCTTCTAGGTGAGTACAACTAATAAGATGGGGCAGAGATCTGATCAGTATTTGGCACTCCCCCTCCAGTTGACATTGATATGTCACAAGGAGACCAGTCCCCAGCACCCGTCAGTTGGCAGTCTGTCCTTCTTGTGCTGTTTTTGGCATTCAGATCCTTGTTTATAATGTTTTCCCTTTAGCAATGGCCTAAAGTCTTTCATCACTTAATGTTTCAAGGTCTGCACATTTTCAAGGTCTAACTCAAAGCCCACACCCTACATGAAGTTTGCTCTGACCAACTGTGATTCTTTCATCTCAGAATTCCCTTTGCACAGGCTCTTTTTGTTTTTATTATTATTTGTTGTTGAAGTATAGTTGATTTACAATATTATACTAGTTTCAGGTGTACAGTATAGTCATTCAGCATTTTTGCAGATTATACTTTATTATAGGTTGTTATAAGATAATGGCTATAATTCCCTGTGCTATACAGTATATCATTGTTGCTTGTCTATTTCACACATAGTAGTTTGTACCTGTTAATCCCATACCGCTAATTTGTCCCTCCCCCCTTCCTTCTTTTGCATAGACTCTCCATTCTCAACCCCCAGTGATTTTCTTTTTTTTTATAAAATTATTTATTTATTTTTGGCTGTGTTGGGTCTTCGTTTCTGTGTGAGGGCTTTCTCTAGTTGTGGCAAGCGGGGGTCACTCTTCATCGCGGTGCGTGGGCCTCTCACTGTCGCGGCCTCTCTTGTTGGGAGCACAGGCTCCAGACGCGCGGGCTCAGTAGTTGTGGCTCACTGGCCCAGTTGCTCCGCGGCATGTGGGATCTTCCCAGACCAGGGCTCGAACCCGTGTACCCTGCATTGGCAGGCAGACTCTCAACCACTGCGCCACGAGGGAAGCCCCCCCAGTGATTTTCTATGAATGTAAACTGCATCTTTACCTCTAGTCTCATGAAGGCAAGAGCATGTTAATTATTAGCCTCTAGCCTCTGGTTACTATAATGCCAGGCTGAGAGTAGTTCTCCATTGTTACTTGCCTTTGATTGATTAGGCCAGCAGTTCTCAATGGCAGATGATTTTGTCTGCCTCCTCTTCCCTTCCCAGGGAACGTTTGGGAAGGTCTGGAGACATTTTCGGTTGTCCCAACTAGGGACGGTGCTACTGGCATCCAGTGGGTGGAGGCAGGGATGCTGCTGAACATCCTAAAATGCACTGGGCAGCCCCCCACGTGAGCGGATTAGCTAAAATGTCAGTAGTGCTGTTAATTCACCCGGTGTCAGACAGTTCAGGTGTGTTCTGATTGACTTTTTAAAGGGCTGCTCCATCGGCCTGTTTATAGGTACATTTTGGTGGCAGGTGATGTGTCTGGTGTCCCTTCCTAGAATGGATTCTGCGTCTATGCAGTCATGTCTGGCATTCAGGCAGTTAGTCCTGGATAAATTACTGAAAATGTGATTGTGAGGGAGTTAACAGGTATCACTACAGATGTAATGAAGTTGATTCCACAAGCTACACCCCAAAAATTAGTTTTGTTAGTTTCTGGCCATGCTCTGTTTAAATATCTAGGTTTTTGCCTCCTCAGTTTATTTGTATGTTAGAATGAGATAATAATAGCCTTCCTCCAGCTATTTTATAAGGATATTTTGGAGAAAAAGGAGATGGTGTAGATGAAGAGTTTCCTCTGCTGGGGAAATGACTATTCAAACATTATAATGGTAGGGACATCCCTGGTGGCACAGTGGTTAAGAATTCGACTGCCAATGTAGGGGACACGGGTTCAATCCCTGGTCCAGGAGGATCCCACATGCCACGGAGCAGCTAATCCCATGCACCACAACTACTGAGCCTGCGCTCTAGAGCCTGCGAGCCACAACTACTGAGCCCACATGCCACGACTACTGAAGCCTGCGTGCCTAGAGCCCGTGCTCCGCAACAAGAGAAGCCACCGCAGTGAGAAGCCCACGCACTGCAATGAAGAGTGGCCCCCACTCACCGCAACTAGAGAAAGCCTGTGCACAGCAACGAAGACACAACGCAGCCAAAAATAAACAAATAAATAAATTTATAAAAAAACAAAAAACAAAAACATTATAATGATAATTAGTAGTGACGATCTGGGGTAAGGAAGAACAAAGAAGTTCATATACAGTGTGTTATCCTCCAAAGAAAAGGGCTAATTAAGGCAAACATGTTGTTCAGGTTCTAACTCTTATTTCTGTGGCCAGGGTTGATCCCTTAAACTAGAAATATGCCTTCCAATTATGTGCTGGGGAGACCCTACTGGGTGCTCTCTCCCCCACCTTCGGAATGTGGCCAGGGCAGAAATAGCGGATGAGGGACAGTAAAATGTTTGCCAATCTTCATGTGCAGAGTGCTTTTATTATTACTGAATGAAGGAAGTCATCTCTTGATGAACTCAGCTCATTTCCATGTTTTCTTACGTAGCTCAGAGAATCTTTCTTTTTTGTTTGTTTATTTATTGAAGTATAGTTGATTTACAATGTTGTGTTAGTTTCAGGTGTACAGCAAAGTGATTCAATTATACATATATATATACATATTCTTTTTCAGATCTTTTTTCCGTTATAGGTTGTTACAAGATATTGAATATGGTTCCCTGTGCTATACAGTAGGTCCTTGTTGGTTATCTCTTTTATACAGAGTCGTGTGTATCTGTTAATCCCAAACGCCTAATTTATTCCTTCTCTGCCCTTTCCCTTTTGGTAACTGTAAGTTTGTCTTCTATGTCTGGGAGTCTGTTTCTGTTTCTAAGCTCATTTGTATCAGTTTTTAAGGTTCCACACATAAATGATGTTGATATTTGTCTTTCTCTGTCTCACTTACTGCACTTAGTCTGACAATCTCTAGGTCCATCCGTGTTGCTGCAAAAGCCCCGGGGGATCTTTCGGCACACGTGAGCTGGAGGACTTCTGAGCGGTGACAGTGTGGCTGCTCCCAGGCATGTGTCCCTTTGGCATGCAGTCTCTAGCCTCCACGACGCCTGCCCGCCTCACCTAGTGTTTGTCTGTGCCTCTGTGGCTGGTGTGTGATTGGCATCCGCCCCCATGCTGGCATGCCAAAGGAGTGAATGAACAATGGCATACCCTGGCACCGACGGGCGTTTTAATAACTGTGGAAAATGAGGAATTTACAGATGCATGAGTCAAGCTCCCACTTCAAAGGTCCTCACCCGAAATCCTCCTGAAATTAGAAGCAATACTGCTGAACACAATGCAACCTTTTGCATGGCTGCCCAACGTTACTATAAATCTGTGTGTGCAGTGTTTGGGAAAGTTACATTACTGGGAAACCGGTGCACTGTTTTCATCTGGGATTTATGTGTAGTGTTCGGTAGGTAGGTCCCGCTTGGGAAATAGGAGGTATGTCATGGGAAGCAATTTGCTTTTCACGGGCAGCCAAGACTCAAAACAGGCCCGGGCTCTTTGACCAGTTACTTCACCAGCAATCCTCCTGGGTTTGAACTGCCTTCACTCTGAATAAAGAACATTCTCTCGCTCCTGGGCCTGGTCTGAGACTCCATGAGAAAAGGGGGAGAAATAAGTCCTCTGTGTCCCATTTCCTTTGTCCGTACACCCCACTTCCTCGCCAGGTCTCAGTAGAGACCTGAACGCTTGTGATGTTTATAGTGGACGCCGTCTCTCCTGCAATGGCTGCCTGTTCAGGTCTGTCCTCCTCAGCCAGGCCTCGGCTCCAGACCCACTTTTTCCTCTCGTGAATAATTGCTACAACTTGTCCAGTGCTCAAGCACTCATGAAACCTCACCTCACCCTGTGAGGTAGATATTTTTCACCTCTATTTTGTACATAAGGGAACAGCCTCAAAAAAAGCATAAATAACTTGCCTGAGGTCACACAACTAGAAGCAGAAAGTCTAGCCCAGGTCTGAAGCCCAGGCTCATACACTGGATGATATTCTTCCTGCTGTTTACTTTGGAATTTAATTGTGAAGTTCCTCATTCTTTCAGATTAGCAGCAACCCAACTATTTACCTCTAACGTGTTTTCATAGTATTTACATCTCAGCAGGGTCTTCTTGGATACAAGGCCCAAATGTTACTGTTAGATTTTCCCACACCTTGACAAGTGTTGAGGACAGGGTGGAGCCTTTTAACTCTCTACCAAAACTACCGCCTGGATGGGGAGACCCGTGGTTGGTTGGCCTGCTTTGTCCAGTCTATGCTGGACTTACGTAGCTATTGTTAGTGGACAAGATAAATACGGGACAGTGCTCTCTGGGCACTGCTGATGTTTGCCTTGCTGACTCTCATGTTTTCCTTTTAATTTCAAGGCTGACCATCATCTTGCCTCATTTTCCATTCTGAGATGCTAAGACCTTCCATTCAGGGTGATGTCAAGTGTCTTCTAGATATTTCCTTGGTCAGGTGTCTCTCTGAGGCAGACAAAAACTGTGAAATAATAACAACTGGCATTAGGCACCAGACCCTGTGCTGTATTATTTTTATCATCTCATCCTCACCAGAAAACATTTGAGAAATGTGTCGTGGTTTTTTTTTTTTTTTTTTTACAGGCCAATATTTATTATGAGCATGAATATTAATATTTTAATCAAGGTATTAGCCAATTGAATTCACAATATATAAACAGATAATATATTATGACCAAGTGGGGTATATACCCAGTATACAAATTTGTCTTAAAGCTTTATTTTTTTTTCAATTATACGTATATATATATATATAAATATATATTCTTTTTTTACATTCTCTTCCATTATAGGTTATTACAAGATACTGAGTATAGTTCCCTGGGCTATACAGTAGGTCCTTGTTGGTTATCTATTTTATATATAGTAATGCATATATTTTAAGAGAAATGTGTCATATTTTAATCTTGAGGAAATTAAATGAGGGTAATGGGATAATTTAAGTGATTTTTCCAAAGACACACTTCTTAGCAAATCCAGACTTTAAAGGGACTAGGCAACAGAGGTGATGGTAGGAGTTTAGTTGTGGCTGATGTGACATACAATTCATTACATTTTTTTTTTTTTACTAGCTCCAAAATTATAAACTGGATGGTCATGCGTGGTTGACTGGTGGAGATTGATGATACTTCAGTTAGAGATCAAAGAAAAATCATTTTCCCAGTTCTCGACCTATTCACATTGTTTAAAAAAAAAAATTCTTCCTAGTTTTCCTTCTTTTTTCTTCTTTCGCAGAGTAAGCGCAGGCCAGGAAAGCTTTGGAGTGTGACTTCAGGGCCAGGTTGTGTTTCATTGCCGCGTGACACTGTACGTCATCAGTTGCTATTGCTGAGCCTCGTTGGGTGACAGAGCACTCTTCCTGGAAGTCTGGGTCGGGGAAGGGAGTCCAGAGCATGGATGAAGCTAGTAGTATTCCATCAAGTTGGTGCAAAACTTCTTATAGTTCACCTATTTTTTGCTTTTCTTTTTGTGTATTGAAAGTGTTTTAAGGCTATGTATTTCTCCTTCAGTTTTTGCCTTGCTAACAATATCTTTGTTCTTCATTCTAAGTAGTTGAAAGATTTCCAGAAAAATTTCTTTTGCATTCCATGAATTATTTGGGGGTGTATTTCTGAATTTCTAGTTGCATGGATTTTTAACTTGTTTATTTATTTTTCTTATTTTTTTTTAATTGAATGAAAGAGTCTTTAAATTCTATAGTGCTTTACAACCTTCAAAAGTTTCACACACATGATTTTGTATAATCCCGTAATAAGTCTTTTAAAAAAAATCTCCTACCCTTATCTTGCCCCTCCCTGCTTCCCTCCTCTCTTGTAACCACTAGTTTGTTTCCTATATCTTTGATCCTGCTTCTTTTTTGTTTTATTCACTAGTTTGTTGCATTTTTTAGATTCCACATATAAGTGACATCATATAGTATTTGGCTTTCTCTGTCTGACTTAGCATAATACCTTCCAAGTCCATCCATGTTGCTGCAAATGGCAACATTTCATTCTTTTTTATGGCTGAGTAGTATTCTATTGCATATATATATATCTATCTATCTCACATCTTCTTTATCCATTCATCTTTAACTTGTTTATTTTTGTGTGAGAACATGGCCTGTATATATTGATTCCCTGAAATATGTTGAAACTGGTTTTATGACATAGTTTTGGTCAGTTCTGGTAAATGTCTCATGTATGTTTCAGAAAAATATTTATTCTCTAATGGCTTGGTCTAGAGTTCTATATCTGTGTATTAATTCAAGCACATTGATTTTGTTGTTGAAATCTGTCTCTTTAAAAAGTTTTTCTGCTTGATCTGTCAATAAATGAGATAGGTATGCTGAAAGCTTTTACTATGATGATGGGTAGATCAGTTTTTGCAGTTTATTAGTTTTTGTTTTATAAATTTCCAAGTTATTAAGTATACACAAGTATAGAATTATTATGTGATACTGATTAATTTAGTAGTTAAAAAAATCAGTATGTAATAAAGATCCTCTTTATCTTCAATAATGCTTTCTGCTTTAAAGTCTCTTTTGTCTTATGTTAATTTCATGGCCTCCATTATATAGTATTTTTTCTTTTTACCTTTGACCTTTCTGTATGTGTATGTCTTATTGATGTGTCTCTTGTAAAGAATATATAACTTTAAAAGAAGCAAGCAAACAGTTTGGCAATCTTGTGTTTCTAGTGGATAGTTCATTTCGCTTATATTTATTGTAATTTTGGATATATTTTGAGCTGTTTCTACCATCTTACTTCGACTTACAGTTTGTCTTGTTTATCACACTCTATTTCTATTTCTTAATGATAAAGATAACACTTGAAATTTTTCTACCTTTTCAGAAGATATGATCTTCACATTTTAATAAGGTGTAATGTGCCACTCTGTTCATGAAGCCAAAGCATAGTTGTGACTTAACAACAAAAAAATATGGAGAAGCTAATGGCCTGATTCCCAACACTGCTAAAATATGTCAATCATTTATTGATAACAACTGTCTAATGGTTGAAAGAAATCTTGAACTTTAGCTTTCTTTATGGTTTTTGTCTTGCAATATGCCTGTTAAGCTGTGAAAACACAATAACTTTTTCTCACAAACTGATTTCATGAGGATTTCCCTCTCTTCTTATGTTTTCCCTGTTAGCCCTTTCTCCACCATGTCTGGATATGTCTCTGGCTGCCTGGTTTCTAGAGATTCTGGGCCTTGTGCACAAGCCTGCAGGCCTGTCTCTCACTTAACCATTACCTGTCCTTTGCCAGCAGCCACGTCGTAGACCACAACCACTCACAACCCGCAGGCTCTAGCGACTAACACAAAGAAACAATTATACTTTTACGTCAGAGGTATTTAATAAACCAAGAAAAATAAAGCTCAGAAACTTGGATGGAGGTGGAGAGTGAGAGAGAAACATTTTTAAAGTTCATGGATCTTTTCTTAAACAATCAAAGAAACCAACACCACTACTGTTTGTTTGTTTTCTTACATCTCCCTGTGCTCTTTTATTCCCTGTTTATTGATCTGGTTTCCACATCCCATCACTTAACCCTGGTCAAAAGAATTCTATGTTGCAGCTTATTCAAGGGCTTATTCTGTTCAGTGCTGGTATAAAATAGCTCCAATTTTCCATTGCTTAATGAGAAACATTTTTTTAAAGCCATTGTGAGAACTAAAAATTGAAGTTGTGGATGGGTTGGAGCCACGGGAAAAGAGACTTCCTTTTAGATATTCTTGATAGTATTCAGAGATTAAAAAGATCAGCACCTAACTTAAAAATGGTATCAAATGTCCTTTTAAAATTGGCGATCCCATAGTATGATATTGTCCTAAACCAATAAACTCTAATGCCGATATTGCACATGATCTGTTTACACTTTTTAACCTGTACTTGGCTCTTCTCAGATGTCAGCTGGTGTGTGCTCAAGAAATGTGAACTGACATTTTATATGCATCTAAACAGATTATAATAAGGTAAGCAAATTTGCTGGGGGAAAATCCAATGGGCATGACTGTCAGTCCTCCTTATGGTGAATAGTACATGGACTTCGGTCTCCAGCTACTCCATTGGTTTTGCTGGTTTTGGAACTCAAGGCTGTAGGAGAGCTTTTATTTTTTAAAAAATAGTTTTAGGAGGTAAGGATCAAACTTAAATATCCAGAACAGGTGCTTGTCTGCCAACGTGTGCATGCATTGGCACACAGCTCGTGAATTTGCAGCATGCGCCAGCTTGGTAATTGTGGGTGGAATTTAGGCATTAGCTCTAGAAAATGTAACCTGCAGTGTTCTTTTTTCCCCTCATCCAAACAAAAGCATCCAGGACTGTGTATTTTCTATGTGAATAGTAATAATCCAGAGATGAGCACTGAGAAATGAATTGTTCCACGTGAGATAAATGTGTTTACCCCCAAACTGCCCCTTTCAATGCTAAAACCGACATTCTTAATTTTAATTCCTGCCTTATTAGCCATCCTTGACATTTATGGTTTGAATTGACAAATCGTTGGTCATTATTGAAGCTGGGCAATGTTTACACAATGCTTACTCTACTCTCACTACTTGGGATATGTTTGGATATTCCCAAGGTGGATTTGGATAGGACAGAGGAGCAATTAACCTTTAGGTGAGAGCTTGTGGCAGATTGCACTTCCCAAAGATGGCTGCCAACATTCCCTTCTGCACTGTGACCTTGACCCCCATTGAGAAATGGGGTCTACATCCTATCCCCTTATACCTGGCCAGGCTCATGATGAGTATGGCAGATGTGGCACTATGTGTCTTCTAAGTCATAAAAGACAATGCAATTTCTGCCTTGTCACTCGCTTTTTGAGTCTTGAGTCATCATGTAAGAGATCTGACTTCCATGCTAAGAGGAAGCCTAAGCCACTTAGAGATGCCACGTGAAGGTGGGCACAGTTGTCAACTCCAACTGAGGCCCCAGCTGACAAGCCTCAACCTCCAGGCACATAAGTGAAGACACCTCCAGATGATTCCACCCTTCAGCTGCTGAATCTTTCTCCCAAATCCCAGCCCTTCTTCACTCCTGCATCCCCTCCGCACCCCAGCTATTGAGTTTTCCCAGCTGAGGCTCAAACATCATGGAGCAGAGTCAAACAGTTCCTGCTGTATTCTCTTCAAATTCCCAAACTACAGAATCTGGAGTGCTTTGTCACGCACCAGTAGTAACTGAAACAAAGCCCCAGGGATTCTTCCGTAAGTGAAGACCAAGAGCTTTAGTGCCTAGTCTTTGTGAAGTGCTGTGTGGGTTAGTGGTTAAGACATTGAGCTTTGGGGTTGGACAGGTCCGGATTCAAATTCTGGCTCCATCAGCTGTTACTCCCTAGGCAAGGTGTAATTATTATCCTCTTTGTATAAAAGGGGGACTAATTTCCTGTCATGGTTTTTCTTTTTTTGGCTGTGTTGGGTCTTAGTTGCAGCACATGGGATCTTTCGTTGCAGTGTGCGGGTTCTTCGTTGCAGCGAGAGGGCTTCTCTCTAGTTGTGGCGTGTGGGCTTCTTTCTTTCTAATTGTGGCTCATGGGCTTAGTTGCCCCAAGGCATGTGGGATCTTAGTTCCCCCACCAGAGATCGAACCCATGTCCCCTGCATTGGAAGGCGGATTCTTAACCACCAGGGAAGTCCCCCATCATGGGGTTTTATGATGATGAAATATTCAATATACAGCATTTAGCAAAGTGAATAGCACAGAATAAATACTCTGTAACTTTTAGTCTTTTTTTTTTTTTTGGTGTGTGAAATGTTTGACTTCTCAAAGACTGCTATTAGTGCCTTCCTGATTCTCAGCTGTGTTCCAGATAATTGAGCCTTCCCAGATAAATTAGGTCCTATTATATAACTGTTGAGATTAGGCAATACTATTTTCACAACTCAAAACTTGGAGAGAAATAGTTATTTTCACAACTCAAAACTTGGAGAGAAAATAGCAGTATATATCCACTGAAGCAGAGGTTGCTAGATTATAATTTCGAGGAGGACAGGGACCACATCTCTCTTTTTCATCATTGGATCTCTAGAGCAAACACAATTGAACACATAGAAAATGCTCAATAAGTACTATTTGTATGAATCACTGTAACATCCTATTTGTGTAGTCTTTGGATGACACAAAAGATGGAATCACCTTATCATCTGCTTGTTTTCGTAATTATCAAAGATGAGGAATTTTCTGAAAAAAATTTACCCAGAAGCCTCAAATTTTAATATCCATTACAACTCTTTTCAGATGTCTTAATTTTATTTAGGACCACAGAAACCCACAAAATATTAAGATAACCCATTTTTTATATTTGTAGATGCAAAATATTTTCTCCAGATTCTTGGAATATTATGATAGATCTGAAACAATTTGTTAAGTAATTAGCCCAGTGCAGTTTTGCAGAAATTCTTCCAGTTTTGGTTTTTATGATTCAGAGGCCAAATTGGTAATGTTGAGGAAGCCCTGTGATTTAAATTAATTGTAACCTTAAACTTGCTTCATAATTGCAGCCGCACGGGGCAATAGCTTGACTTTCTTGTCACAACACATAGAACATTAATTAGAGTGAAAATTATAAACTATGGCAAGGGATCTTGCTGTATTCTAGCGACCCAACTTTAATGGAAACACTAGATTCTGGCTTGTATTGATAAAACAGGATATAAGCTCCTCTTTGAGAGTTAGATACCCTTGAAAGCTTTGGCATTTTATTGATGACTAGTACAGAGGCTATAAAAGCAAATTCTGCTGCCCAAGGTCCAATTACTGCGTTATCCACATAGGTTAGTTACGCTATGGTGACAAACAATACAAAATGTCTTTGTCACACCGAGTCCACTTTAGGTTCAAGTAACTCTCCAGGTGGTGTCCCGACCTTCCAGGTCCTTTGATCTCGGTGCAGCTGCATCTCAGTGTTTGTGTGATCCAGCCCTGTGGCCAGGGAGGTGAGCACAGAGAATCTCGTCTTGACACTGGCTGCTTCTGCTGCGAAGTGATACTCCCCACTTCCGCTCCACACTTTACTGGCCAAAAGAAGTCAAAGGGTTATGTTCAATTTCACCAGGTGGGAAAGAGTCGTTCTCGTATATGTTCAAGGATGGGAAGAGAATGGGGAACATTGGCGAGCCCTAGTAATGTTCCAGAATCTTGACTCTCTAATCAGTGCAACTTAAGCTACAATAAAGTATGGTGTAATTTACTGCAAAACGGGATTTGGTGGGAGGTGGTTCCGTCTTGGATTCTTTGCAAAGTGTGGGGATACTTAGTAGAGAAAATGCCAGAGGGACTGGGTTACAGCACTGCTTTGCTGAGAATGCAGTTCTGAGGCAAGGGCCTGGAGGATGGTATCATAGGGAGGCTCTCATTTAATCATCTTCCCTGGGACCCTGAGACTAAGACGTACAGTTTGAAAAGTAATCTTAGGAAACAGAATATTATTATGTTTCACATAGTGACTATGCGGAGGTAAGTATCCACCTTTCTTTTCCTAAGAACCCAGTGTACAGCCACTGCTGTCCCCTACCAGTCACTGCCCTGTTCTCAATTAAAAGAATGGACACACATAGGGAGGGTCTGATATGACCCAGTTGGCGAGATGTGTTAGTTGTCATCTTTTTTCCCCCTCTAAACCAAACAAGGTATATTATGCATTTGCCTCTTTTTAAAGGCTGAATATGATCTCCTGTCATGATTTTTCTATTGCTGCATCTGGGTTCTTGACTTGTGCAAGGAAAGTGTCAATAATTTGAACCTCTTGGCACTTTCTCTAATGACCTTTGGCCAGTAAGTGCTAAGGAAGCCTTTGATGATGGGACTGTGGTCCAGCATGTTGGTGGTCAACTCTTGGACCATCCTTTTTTTAGAAATATGAAGCCTGATTCTTTTTTTTCAAATTTATTTATTTATTTATTTATGTTTGGCTCTGTTGGGTCCTCGTTTCCGTGCGAGGGCTTCCTCTAGTTGCGGCAAGCGGGGGCCGCTCTTCATCGCGGTGCGCGGGCCTCTCACTATGGCGGCCTCTCCTGTTGCGGAGCACAGGCTCCAGACGCGCAGGCTCAGTAGTTGTGGCTCACGGGCCCAGTTGCTCCGCAGCATGTGGGATCTTCCCAGACCAGGGCCCGAACCCGTGTCCCCTGCATTGGCAGGCGGATTCTCAACCACTGCACCACCAGGGAAGCCCTTGGACCATCCTTTTAACTGAAATGCATCGTGGTAAAATCTGGGAAGAAAGGGGTCAAACAGGGAATTCCCTGGTGGTCCAGTGGTTAGGACTCAGTGCTTTCACTGCCATGGCCAGAGTTCAATCCCTGGTTGGGGAACTAAGATCCCGCAAGCCTCACGGCGCAGCTGAACAAACAAACAAACAAACCCCATTCCCCATGCCCCCCTCCCACAAAAAAAAGAGAAAGAGGTCAAACAATTATTGCCCTTTGTGTTTCTTCCACACCACAAAAGAATCCCTACGTGTAATTAACAAATGAACTTTCCTGGTACATTGTTTTTGTCATATTAACACAGGATTTGACTGGCGAGCATATATGGGGGTCAGGGTGGGGTTGGCCTTTTGTTGAAAGTCTGTAAAAGTGCCTCTGCAATGTGCCTTTCACAGTAAGTGCCAGTCATTTAAGAAGCAATCTGAATCAGAGAATGCACTTGAGGTTTGGTGTTTGTCCACATTTTCCATTGTTTTATTATTACCACATATGCAATTTTTATCCCTTACAGCATGTTGATAGTTTGTCGCCTTTTTAATAAAAACAGGGCAGTGCATTAAAGGATATTGTCTTGCAGCAAGAATAAGAACAATATCCATTTATCAGGTGCCCATACAGAGTACTGGTGTCAATCTTTGAAAAGGGAGCATCAGTACCCTGGCCTGAGAGCATTAGAACACGAGTTGTTTACCAGAACGATGGCCCTTTATAGGAAAGGGAAACAAGAAAAAGGCATCTTTCAGGAAAAAGAGCTGATTTTTGCAGCTAATGAGAAAGATTTCATTGGATTTTTTTCCTATGTTATTCCCTCTTGATTTTTTTTTCCCAATGTAGTTTTCTCAATATATTGTCATATACAGTGGTATGCACATAGTTACGTTTATTCCTTCATTCATTTAACAATTATGTATTGATTGTCTACTATGTGCAAGGAAAAGGCTAAGTGATAGGGATAAAAAAATATAATCTTAAAAACATTCACTGTCCAAAAAAAAAAATTCACTGTCAACTAGGGGAGATAAATAGATTAAGCATTAGAGAAATAGAGTAGAAATAGAAAGGTGATAGGAGACCACAAGAAAGGGCATATATAAGTACCTAGGGAGAAAGGGGAGACAGGAGAAAGATCATCACAGCTTTCTGAGTCTCGAATGATGAACGTAAGTGGATCAAAGGGGAAAGACTGTTGCAGGAAGAACCCAGAGATGTTAATCAGTGGAAAGGTTCAGGGAGTGGCACGTGACCTGTAAAGATGGTGAGGGAGGGAGGGATTGTGGTAGAAGGGTATGCTGATCAAGGTCTGGGAGTCAGCCTCACAACTCAGGACTTCAGGGAGTTTGTACTTCACCTTGTAGGGTTGGGGAGCCACTGAAAATCAGAGAGGGCTCTGATCTGATTTCCGTGTTAGAAAGATAACTGTAAAGACGAAGCAGAGTTTTGCTTGGAGGCTGCCATGTTCTAGGCTCAAGATGATGCATGGCAAGAAGAGGAAAGGTGAGGGGTAGTTAGTTACACTGGAAAATTAAGAGAACTTTTTAAGTGATTGGATGCAGAGGGTTAAGGAGGAGAAAAAAATCAGTGATGCTTTCCATATTTCTGGCTTGTGTTACTGGCATTAAACAAAATAAGGAATAGAGGGGAATAAGCATGTTTGAAGGGAATGTGAATTTTGTGATGCCTAAATATTGAAAAGAATATATCCATTAATGCAACAGTCTTGGCTAGCATTTATTGAAAGCTTGTTATGTGTCAAATCTTGCTGTAAATTGTATGTTTTAACTGATTTAATTCTCACAACCATCCTAACAGGTATTGCTAGTTTATTTCATCAAATCTAAGGTGCCATCAATTGTAAGACACATCCTGATATCAAAGATGTTAAAACGTCCTTTCTAGAATTGATAAAATATGGTATTATCCCCATTTTACGGATGAAGAAACTGAGGCAGAGAGATTAAGTAATTTATACAAAGTCACATTGTTAGTTAATAGAGGAGCTGGGATTCAACTCTAAGCAGTCTGGCTCCAGAAATTGTTCTTTTAATCACGGTGCTATGTCACCTCTTGGTACATATGGATCTCAGGAAAGTGTGATCTGGGATGGAGATTGAGATCTGAGCATCAACAATACAGATTTTTCTATTATACGGCAAAGGTGTAGATGGTATGTATGGTATATGATTCATCAATTTGCGATAAAGTCATAGAAGCTAAAAAGGAAATAGAATTGGTAATTATAACCCACACCTTTTTTGATACGTGAACACTTGTCAAAACGTTAGAGTACACGTATTTTAGGCAAATATTCTATAAGAGAGACTAAAGATGCAGTATCAACAGAGTTGTGCGTCAGAATCGCCCAAAGAAAAATTGGATATTTTCAGAGAGGAGACAGTGGGTTTTCCCGGCTCTTCAGCCTCTGACTTCTCTGAGCATTCAGGATCTTCTCAGACATCTTGTGAAATGATAGCCAAGAGGTGGAGCAGGACAGAAATCTCCTTGAAATCATTGCTATGCAAGTGTGCAAAATCAAGGCTGTGAGTCTGCATGTGAAAGTTCATGACATCTACAGTCCTGAGAATAATTAAATTCCATACCTGCAGGTAAGTGTGTATTTGGCCACTTGCCTTTGCTTATTAGGAAGACGGTAAGTATCACTCAGTGCAGAGTCACAGCTTTTTGGAGGCAATCCTTCGGACTCAATAGCAACAAATTTGTTTTTCAGGCACAGTTTTTTTCCTTGCATTTTCCCACCGCCCCTTCTCTCTTCCATTTCCTCTCTGGACTATCAGTTCCCAATGGGGGAAGCAGAAGGGTGAATGTACAGGTTGTTAAAGACAGAAACCCAGTTTACAGAGTTGCAAGGGAAATAGAAAAGAAGCGTTGGAACTCAGTCCTCCAGTTGGTTTAAGCTTTAATCAGGCGAAGAGGATAAGCAGAGAATAGCTTTGTGGAAGAAGGTTGCAGAAAAGCAGTGTCTCTGTTTCCTTCTCAGCAGGATCAGGTGCAGAAGATAGGTATAAATTGTCTTTGAAAAGAAGACGGTG
Organism: Balaenoptera musculus; assembly: GCF_009873245.2. NCBI lineage: Eukaryota > Metazoa > Chordata > Mammalia > Artiodactyla > Balaenopteridae > Balaenoptera > Balaenoptera musculus. The sequence goes on from NC_045802.1 coordinate 47,041,188, forward strand.
GAAGAGTCCCAGAAAGAGGGCTGCTTCAGTAGCCAGCCTTTCAGATGGGGTCAGTATGAACGGCCCCGAGCAACGGAGGCTTAACCCAAACAATTTCACACGCTTGTAGTACCTTTCATCCAACTCGTTGACAGTATAATGACAGTAAACAGAGCAAATGAAGAAGTCGCTTCAGCAGGGAACGGGTTTTCTGAAGAAGAAAGACATGTTTTGGAGAAAAAGGATTCTAAACTTCTTTTATTTTGCTGTGCTTTGGCCCTCGAAGAAATCGACGGTTTTTAAAATTTGCTGTGCTTATTTAATTCCACTCTAGTTAAATCATCCACACCGAATGTTTTTTGAAAACTCTGAAAAATTCCTTATTTGTTTTTTGTTTATCTAAGGGCACTTGGATAGGAAAGAATTCTATTTATATCTCTTTAGCGATCATTGGCATAAGACAACAGTCTCGATACTTTTCCTTTTTATTTATTTTCTACCATGATGTCTTCTATCAACCCAACAACCCATATTAAGTAATCAGATTAGCTAGGTGATAAACTGCTTTGTGTAAATCTTTTGAAAAGGAGGTGGCTTATAAATACATTCCAAGATAAATACAAAATAGTGAAAGCACCAAAGTCATCCTTGAGAAGATGAAAACAATTTCTTTTTCTTTACTAGAGAAGAGTTTGGCAGAGCCAAGACCTGAGACACAGAGAGAAAATATAATAATTTCCTGAAAGAAGTGAGTGATAGACTGTTTGGTGGGTGACAGGCTGGGTGGGACCCAGGCAGGCCTTATGGCAGAAACTTCTCAAAGAGTATATCAGGAATTACATTCTGCAGCTGCTAACAGGTACTGTGACATGGTGTCCTCCACAAGATGAGGGTTTATATTTATCTCATTTAGTGACAAGTCCAGAGGTAGGCAAGCTGGTCTGTTACATGGCAGCTCCCTGACGTCATCAGAGACCAGGCCTCTGCTCTGATCCTCAGGCTTACAGAATGGTTGTTGGGGCTCCAGCAATCACATCCATGACTCAGGTAGGAAAAAAGAGGAGCCACGGAATGAGCAAAGGGGCTCTGCTCGTTGAGACAGTCCCCTTTAAAGAGCTTTCCCCAAAGCTCTGCTTAATAACATGCCTATCTGCAAAAGGCCTAACAAAGGTAGTTTTCTGAACTGGCCAGCTTCTCCCTTCCCCAGTAGTTCTGCTAATAAGGAATAGGGCAGAATGGTTATTGGGTAGGATCTAGTAGGCTTTGCCTTTGGAGTAGGAGGGAGTGCAATAGATTAACAACACTGAAGGCAAACCATGTTTGTTTTATTATTTTAGCCAGAGTCAAATTTTTCAGAAGCCAAAATGCAAATGTTGCTTTGTTGTTAATACCGTTTAGCCCTGGACACTATATAATCAATACTATAACATTTCACTGCAGCCAGGTATGGCTGAATTATTGGGGTCAATAATTACAGAAAATTTGAGATCACTGAAGAATTGACTATTGATACTTGACTGATCACAGAATTCTGTAGGGTTATACTTCCTGCAAGAAGATTGTTATTATTATTATTACTATTATTATTTTGAATGGTGTTTGGGAGTAAGGAGGTGAATATGGAGCTGGCTCATTTTGTTTAAAGCTATTTTTTGAAGAGTTCGTAAATAGCTGAATCTGCCTCCCTGGATCCCATATGATAGACACAAAATGGCCCCAGGGGTTCCAGAATAGAACTCTGTAGACTCTAGAACTTTTCTAATTGATCTCAATGCTGTAATAAACAACTTTGTGCAGTTGACTGTGGTTTTTATCCTCTGAGGAAATGCAAACCTCTGATATCTATCTTGCAACCCTCTGTCCACTAATAACCATCTATCTCTTCTCACAAAACTTCCAGTGGGTCCACATGTGTCTCGCACCACCACGCAGCTTATACTGACGGGATCTGAGTAGTGAGTTCACTCCTTAAAAAAATGTTAAAACAACAAAAATCTTTTCTTAACTCTAACAACAATTCTGCAATTACATCAAACAAAAGTAAGTAGAAGTTGTTGATAATGTAGTTCTACCATGTTTGAAATGTTTATTTTGTCTTATAACTGGGATAACCTTATGGGAACAAAGAGTGGGTTTCATGATGGCAATTACTTTACATGGCAATAGTAATCTAGAATATATCCCAGAAGATTTGGCTGGATTGTGGATCATCAACTAAGTCCAGAGAGCCTCTGTGCTTGGATTAGCTCCACTGGGCATGAAACAAGGCACCAAATTGACTGTTATTTTCTTTTTCTAGAGAACTTTATACATAGCTACACCCCTGTGTGAAAAATAGAAATGATTTTTGTTTTTAAATCTGAACCAACTTAAAAAAAAATGTGGAAGGAATAAATTCAAGTGCGTGAAAGCATAAGGAGGCAAAAGGAAATAATTCTATTATATTTATTTTTCAACAAGGGCTTACATCTGTTTCTAATTTACGCAGATTATTGACACATCTGGATGTTTGGCCTTAAGAATTGTAAGTTGCTGTGGTGGCATTTATTTTTTGAATCAACTCTTCAGACCACCCTGGAACTCATGCAACTAGTTTGGAGAGAAGGTTGTGATATTTTCAATAAAGTTACCTTTTGGCATTTCAAAACCAGCGCAAATGGGATTCTGTCATCTTGTGTTTTATAAATTGTGGTTTTGCATTTTTGACACCTGAAGGAAAAATAAGACCAAAGCCAAAGGCCTAATGGCTTGACAATGACAAATTATGATAGCTAGATAAAGCTATCAAGGGGACACTGCAGATGGGTGTAAGGTTAGCTATTCACATTTACCACTGGAGACCCTAGATTTCAGCAGAAACCAAATAGTAAAGAAGCAAGTGACTGATGCAAATGCTGTTTTAGCTTGGCCTGATGGGAGTTTGCATTCTAATGAGGAAAATGGGATTGTTAAGAAGTAACATTGATTAATACTTTACCTCTTGGACTGATTCCTTTTGTAATCAGGAGCTAACTTTTCTCCCTATGTGGTCTGATAGGAGTAATTTATTCCAAGGGTATGAATAATGGGAATCATGGAGTAGACCTTTAAGATTTTAGAAAACAAAAGCATGATAAAACAATTATTTTATGGCAGATATTTCTGAAATGGAGTAGCATGATTTTATTAAAAGGAACAGAAGACCATACATCAAAATCCTAATGCAAATTGGCAAAAACAGATCAAAACTACCTAACAGTTCTTTAGTTGAAAGGTACAGTAGAAATAATTAAGCACACAATATGGTTTGATTAGTTTTATTTATTTATTTATTTTTAAAATTTTTGGCTGTGTTGGGTCTTCGTTTCTGTGTGAGGGCTTTCTCTAGTTGCGGCGAGCAGGGGCCACTCTTCATCGCGGTGCGCGGGCCTCTCACTATCGCGGCCTCTCTTGTTGCAGAGCACAGGCTCCAGATGCGCAGGTTCAGTAGTTGTGGCTCATGGGCCCAGTTGCTCCGCGGCATGTGGGATCTTCCCAGACCAGGGCTCGAACCCTCATCCCCTGCATTGGCAGGCAGATTCTCAACCACTGTGCCACCAGGGAAGCCCTGATTAGTTTTAAAAGAAGGCTCTTTGGAGTTCTCAGAGTAGTTTTGCTTCTTTGTTTCGCTCTCACAGCCGACCTTAAAATTCTCTCCTGTTGGAGATAAAATCTTACTAGGCGGGGTGATGCCGCATAGCAGATTGACATTGAAAAAAATGATATTCTTTTGAGGCAATTATTGTTTCATTTTGAAAGGAAATGATCATATTTATAGAACATCCGATATATCAGAGAAACAAACATCTGTTGTGCTGACATTCCTGTGTCTTTAGGTATTATTTTATTAGATGTTCACAAAGCAGAAACACCAAGTGTATATCCATGCCTGAGATAAACAATAAAAGGTTCCCAAATATCAGCCCAAAGTCAATTTATAATATGTAATGGAGGTCTACTTCTTACAGCTTTTCAGTAGACATGGCAGAGAAGGAGTTAGAATCAGTAGGCCAAAATCCAAAGACCTCACCTTACATAAACTAGCTCTGTAATTAGCAACGTTCCTATTTCCGTTTCAGTAGAGTCTTCTGTTTTAAGAAGCTCCTAGGCGTCCATTAGGATCAACTAATGGCCTCTGGGTATGGTTTCACTGCAATTCAATAGGGTGGTAGCTTAGCACTGTATAGCGTTCACTTGGTGGTATCACTTCTGGTATCGCCTACAGTCCTGTCATTTTCAAGCCTCAGATCTCATGAATGTGTGAGCCACAAAGCTAACTAGGAATATCTCTAGTTAATCCTTAGTGTCTAACTCCTGATTAAGCACCGATGGGCCTTTAGTAGATGCTTTGATGATGGAAGATGGCTGCAAAAGTGAAAACTGAGTGCACAGACAACACAAGCATTTCATTCAAGTGAAGCTTTACCTTTCTTCTAACCAGAGTCTGAGTCACATCTAGGCTACTGGAGATAATAATAGTAGGCTGGCTTGAGTTTTAATCCACCCTCCCTTTTCCTCTGTCCGCAGGCAATCTGCTCAAAGCCGGGGTTGTGGGGGGGAAGATTTTGGGGAAGTTTCCAATGTCTTTAATGACAGACTTTTGGAAATGCTCATGGACACTGACAGCTAAATAGGGACTGAGTAAGACAGTGTCCTTAAGACACTCTGGAAGGGGGTCTGGTCAAGCGTGGAGGCATTTCTTTTCCAGGTGGATCCTTGGCCTGGCCTGGAGTGCTCAGAAGATAACCATTGTTTCTGGAACATCTAAGAGAATCCATTTCTCTTTCAGTAAACATTTCCATGGGCTGTTTCAGGCCACTATTGGAGCTATAAATCAAAGGGTGAGAAGAAGCAGGACCAGGTGAGAACCTGACGTAAAAAAGCGCCAGTTCAGAGAGAAGAGCAAAGCAGGAGGAAGGAACCGGGGAAGCAAAGGTGCAGAACTGGGCTGGATCCTCGTTCTTCAAGGTTCAATTTCTCTGGTGTACTGAGCACCCAGACCCCACTCCTCCTCCTCTCTTGCTTCTGACAGGAAGTAGGAAGCTGAAGAAATATGTCTTGAGGCAAATTCCATTGCACGCTTAAGAGGAGGCAGTCCCAGAATGCTAGGGGTGGAAGGTAACTTTTTTTTTTTTAAATGAGAAATAATCTCCTTTTTTAATTCAAAAGGATCATGTGCTTCACATCAAGCTGGTTCAAAAAGAACTCAGGTCTTGGGGCTTCCCTGGTGGCGCAGTGGTTGAGAATCTGCCTGCCAATGCAGGGGACACGGGTTCGAGCCCTGGTCTGGGAAGATCCCACGTGCCGCGGAGCAACTAAGCCCGTGAGCCACAACTACTGAGCCTGCGCGTCTGGAGCCTGTGCTCCGCAACAAGAGAGGCCGCGATAGTGAGAGGCCCGCGCACCGCGATGAAGAGTGGCCCCAGCTTGCCACAACTAGAGAAAGCCCTCGTGCAGAAACGAAGACCCAACACAGCCATAAAAAAAAAAAAAAAAAAGAACTCAGGTCTTAAAACTAAGGCTGCCATGACATTTATTTTGCCGTATGTAACAGTTTTAAGTTGAAAAAGGTTCAATATAAAAGATTACCTTTAAAACCCACTGGGACATTCTCTGGGGAATTCCCTGGTGGTCCAACGGTTAGGATTTCGTGCTTCTACTGCAGGGGGAAGGGGTTTGATCCCTCATCGGGGAACTAAGATTCCGCATGCTGCGTGGCCAAAAAAAAAAAAAAAAAACCCACTGGGACATTCTCACATAAACAAGAATATTTCATAAACGATAAAGTTCTTTATTCAGTGTTGTTCAGTCTTTTCAGTTTCATCCATGTCTTCAGTGTGGAGTTGCTTAACATTGCTGTTAAATTGTCCTGGATCTTCAAAAACAGAGGCAACATGGGACTTCCCTGGCAGTCCAGTGGTTGAGGCTTTGCCTTCCAATGCAGGGGGTGCACGTTTGATCCCTGGTTGGGGAGCTAAGATCCCACGTGCCTGGTGGCCAAAAAACCAAAACATAAAACAGAAGCAATATTGTAACAAATTCAGTAAAAGACTTTAAAAAAATGGCCCACATCAAAAAAAAAAAATCTGAAAATAACAAACAGAGGCAACTTATCCACTTTGATTTATGTTGAAGGCAAAGCCTTTTTCCCAAAGCATCCTAAACACCCCATAAAGTAAAGATCAAACTTCCTTATTATATAAATGGGGAATTGAGGCCCAGAACGGTAAAGGGGATGAGTGGAAATCTTTAAGTAGGACCCAGAGCAGACAAGTGTTTTTTTCTCACTTGTACATGTTATTTTATTGTCTGTCCCCCTTCACTGGAGTGTAAGCTACAGGAGGGCAGGATTTTTTGTTGTTTTTGTTTTTTTAATTGAGATACAATTGACAAGCAAATGTTTTTGGTTTTCTGATCTTAAGTAGGAGGAAATAATTATTAAAAATATTTTGAACATTTAAGAAGCTGTCTCTTAGTATTTACTGGGTATGTACAGTATATTCCATCCTGAACTTGATGCAGTGCTGAAGAGAAAAGGATGACACCTTCCATTGAACTGACCATGAACTGACATTGAACTGAACATTGGACTGAACACCTTCCATTGACAGGCAAATTTGACACATACAAAGTTGGCATTCAGTGGTATTGTAAGTAAGGATGAATACAGATGGACACACTATGAAGGTGATAGTTCACCATTCAGAGAAAGGAAAAGAGCTCTTCTCTCCAGCCTTCTAGGGCTAACAGGTTGGATGGAATTCATATAGAAATCATGTCAAGTCTTTGCCCATGATGAGAGTGGAGCTATTACATACCCAATGGAAATCCTTTGGATTTGTTGGTTTGTGGACTTGGGAGAATTTTCTCCCTTCAGCCATTCCAGAGGGTTCAGTAGGATTTGGAATCTTGAGGTTGTGCTAATCATTACTTGAGTCATCAGGAAGAACTCTGCTTATTCTCTCTTCCTTCTTCCTTTTTTGCTTTCTCTTCATCACATTGTGGCTTAAGGCTTTCTCGAAGACCTACTCTGATTTCAGAATCTATTGTGTGTGATCTTTCTCAATGTTTTCTTTTCTGTTTTTAGTGGTTGGATCACATTCAGCTCTGATCTCTCACCAACCAGAAATTCCTATTCTTTTGACTCATTCGTTTCCTTTACCAGGAAATATCAAGATGAACCACTACATTATCAGGTCTAATCCTTATATGATTTTCTGTTTTCTTTTCATCTGACCTTTAAGGTGAAAGAGCTTAAGCTCTCAGCTGTGTTTTAGATTTGCAATGCTTGTTTTAAATCTATTTCCAATTGAAGATGATATTTTATCTATTTATTAGTAAAACCTTTTAATTCATATCATAACTCAGTATTTTTGAGGACTCAGTATTTTATAGTTATCTATTTAGAAATCTATAACTCTTTTTTTATCAACTTATTTTGTTATATAAAGTCATATAAACATTTCTTATCACTTCCTTTTTCATTGAAAAAGTGTCTTGGACCATTATGTTTTATTTGGTATCCTTAATTTTGCTATTGTTACAGAAAAAGTCCAAATTTTGAACTTCTGAGTTTTGACCTCAAGTTTTCCTGATGAGAGAGTATACATTCTATATCCAAAATGTCACTCCAGGTCAACCTGTCCTTGGAGATTTGACCCAAATCTTTTGTCCTATGTGCAATGAGAGACTCAGTCCTTCCAAATGTTTTAGGGAATTGAGGGGATAGGGCACCTCCATTTCTTCTGACCCTTTCTGGCCTTGGGTGCCTGCTTCTGCTGATGAGCTCAGCTCATGGCTTACCCATCTCTGTGTGCTGCCCCTTTTTTTACACTCTAGCCCACACAGGACACAGCCCAGGTCCTCTTCCTCCACATTCCAAGGCTGTGTATAGCAGACGTTCCCTGAAGTTCAGGGCAATGGAGTTGCTTTATGAAAAGAAGTTAGAATTATAGTACCCTTAAAATTAAATACATAATATTGCAGTTCTCAAAAATCTTTGGTCCTTAGGAACTTTATACTCTACCTTTTCAGCAGGCTGCCTGGTTTGTAATCATCTCTTCATTTTCCATCTTCCCTCTGGTCTCTACTCCATCCTTTCAAGTCTTGTTATTTCTTATACTGAGAGGTTAAATCTTATTAAGTCCTGCCATTTACTGGGGCATCTCTTCAGGACCTTAACTTACATTTAATGTTTCATCTTGGCATCTTCCCAACCAAGACTTTTTTTTTTTCTTGTGAGGAATTTTGGCAACCTGTTGTCAATCCCCTCTGGCACACATCCCTCCTCCCTCCTCCCCAGTTAAATGAATTTAAACCAGAGGAAGCCATACCCTCTCTGGAGTAAACCTTTTGGTAGTCTCGTTATTTTAAATGTCTTATCTCATTTTCGTAAAAAATTTTTTTAATATTATAATTTATCTTGCATCAAAAGATCTCATGAAAAATTATGAAAGCTATATATGTTGTCAAATATAATACAAGTGAAGATAAATGAAATTGAAAATAGCAGATCAGCTTTTAAAAAAATTAACACGCATTATTTCAAAAAGTTTTACCCCACTGTTGCATTAAACTTTGTTCCATTTTTCCCCTCAAAGTTATTCATTCTATTTCTATTTTTATGGTTAGGATCAACTTATATATAGATATATCGGTTATATAACACCTATATATAGGTTATATAACACACACACACAGCCATAATATAGGTTATATATATATATATAAACCGAGTTCTCTATCAACATCAATAATGAAAAAGTGTACATTCTCCCTGGGCTAAATGAGAAATTTAACACATTTTCCAATTCCCAGAAATTGTTGAAATAATCTGAAGTTTTAGTTCCAGATTATTTTTCTTTTATATTACAGTACATATGTTCAATTTCAAGAACCACCCCCCTCATCTTTTCGAACAAATGTGTCCAGTTTCAACATCTCATTATCAACAGTTGTTTAGACTTAGCTGTAAGTTTTACCAGCTCTATTGGTCACTACTCTTTCTTTTATGGGATATCTTTTCCTCTTCTTGAATTCTTTATATAAGGAAAAACCCCTCCATTTTATGTCTGCTTTGGGCACTTAAAGCACGTCAGGGCAGTCAGCTTTACCCACCTTGGCCAGCACTGTCCTGTACCCCCAGAAATTACAAACCACGAATGATCCCCAATCTTCCCTACTCCTCATGAACTTTGACACCGGGTCCTGAATTTGTTCCATTGATTTCTGTGGCCCGTCCTTGTGTGCAGGCCTGTTCCTAGACCCTGGAGGGTCTAGGCCAGGGTTGGGGTGGATTGCGGACCTGGTGGGCTTTTCCTCCTCTGGGTGTTTGGTGTGCTAACACTCCCGTCACCTGTGCTGATTCTTGCTGAAACAGTGAAACTCTCTAGTTCTCTATTGTATTCTTTCAGGAGAAGTAGAAAGTAACCTTCATGTGTTTAGGACAGTAAGTAGTTCTGGGTTCATACCTGGAGCAGGTGTCTGCACTGGCTTCACATTTCCGTTTTTCTCCCCACCATCTCCCCCTCCCATACCTGTTTGATTTTGTTCTCCACACAGATTAAAGCACACACATATGCACACACGCATGTGCGTGTGCCCACACGCTCCCACACTCAACCAGAGGGGGAAGGACATGGTGGGGTCAGTAAAATGATATAAAGACTAGTCTCCAGAAATCTACATCAGAGCAGTCCAATCAATCAACCACTTAACAAGAATTACGTCGATTTCCTGGGCTAAATCAGCCATGGTCTCTGCCCTCAGGAGCACACAGTGTTGTTGGAGTGATCCAGATGAGCCCACAGGAAAAACCACCTGGAGGAAAGAAGAGGTGATGTAGAAAAGCTGAGTCCACATTCCCATTCCATCGCTAGGGGTCGCGCGAACTGCGACGTCACTTAATTTCTCAGAACCTTATTTCTGATTTCTTCTGACAAAAACAGCTTTTAAAAAATTTGTTTTATTTTTTATTAAGAGCTACATAGTTTGGCAGTAAGAAAGACAGAAAAGGATAAGAAACGATTAAGTCCGCGCTCAAGGTCTGTAACCCACTAGGGAGGCCAGACAAGTGCGCCAGATAGTGTGAGAACATTGGTGTCCTACGTGACAAATGACCCTCCGTGGTGCCCCTACAAGGTCAGAGATGGTAGGAGAGGAGAGAGAGGTTATTTAACATCAAATGAGCTCAAAACCACACTGTTCAATACTTGTTTTGATCTCCGATCTCAGTTTGAATATAGCAGGTGGGACACAAAATTGGCAAGAGAGAGAAAGGAAAGTTCTGGCACGGGGGGTGGGGGGGACGGGGTGTGGCCGCCTGGGCAGCTGGCCAGTGTCTAGTAGCCACGCTCACCCCCAAAGAGAACATTCCACTATCAGATCGGACGTGTTCCCACCTCACACAGTGTCTTCCATCTGTCTCAAAATATTGACAGCCTGAAGAAATGATGTAAAAGAGCAAATAAGAAGTGAGGAAGAGAGAGATTACCCAGGGCAAACAAGAAGGATGGCGGCCAGCTGTTCTCCCTTCTTCCCAGGGACAAAGAGTTCTGTTCTCTGATGGGTCCCAGCACATTATCTTATTGCACTTAGCACTTTCTGCCTTGGATTGCGGTTATTTATGTAGGAGGCTTATCCGCCCTGCAGAACGGCAAGCGTGTGGAGCCCAGAGCCCGCCTCTTTCGTCTTCGGGTCCCCTCCACGTGGGCCTTGCACTTAATAAGAACCCAGTGACCGTGGGTTAAAAGCACAGAAGGGCTGGAAACAGCAGTGGTAGGGATTTAAATCACTCGGAGTTAAGGACCGTCTTCTTGAGGGTTGTTGAATCAGGGAATAATTTACTGAGGAATGTTATCTCCTTCTCTAGAGGTCTTTAAAAGAAAATAACACATTCTCGTCAATTTGCAATGATTTAAATATGGTCTCGCATGTGGCCAGGGGGAGAGAGAAGCTGAGCGCTCAGGATTCCTTCCAGAGCTCGGAGCTCTGATTCTGTGATGGGAAACATCACCTTCATCTTCTCTCCCCTCTCTTCTCCCACTTCCTGGTCCACCAGGTTTAACTCCACCTGCGACTGATAAATTCACAGTAAGATTTCTGCATCTTGTCCCTTCACGGAAGTCTCCTCTTACCCGGAATAGAGATCTGGGTTTGGGCTTATTCACCAGGACAAAGTCCAGCCCTTATCTGAGGCCCTGGCGGGTCTCTGTTTCTACCTGCTCTGATGACGGTACCCTTCGGAGGAAATCAGATGGCAGGGCTGCCTCGCTCTTTGCACCTGGAAGAAATTGAGGCCGTTAATGACGTGAATGTTTTTTGGATACATGTTTTTCTGAAAATCTTCCAAGTGGGGACTCTAATCTTGGCTGAAGATTCTTTTAAAGGCATTTAAAATTTCTCTGACTGTCACTGGCTTTGGACCCCCAATACCAGCCATTGTATATAGAGGCCAGGAACATTTTCCCCCTCTCTTTATTTGAACCTGCGGCACTACGTGAAAATAAAGGGATTTCTGACAAGAGAACCACATTCTTCCATTTGACTGTGAAATCATGTTTCTCCACCTGAAAGGAACGTTGCCTCCTAAGTCTAGTTTTCAAATGGTTTTGGGACAAGACAGTCAAGGACCACTGAAGGTACATTTTTCTAGTTGGTTTTTTTTTTAATTGAAGTATAGTTGATTTACAATGTTGTGTTAATTTCTGCTGTACTGCAAAGTGATTCAGTTATACATATATATACATTCTTTTTTAAAAAATATTCTTTTCTGTTATGGTTTATCACAGAGTATAGTTCCCTGTGCTATACAGTAGGACCTTGTGGTTTCATCTTTCTAGTTTTGATTTCTCATTTCACTTGGGCTCCAGAAATTCCTCGTTTGCATATATTTCTTAGAATTTCCTCTTGAAAAATGATAGTAAAAGGTGGAGAACTCTTGGTGGTTGGATGAGACGAGGTTCTTTGGGAAAGAAAAGAGAATAGTGGTGCAACATTGAGCTGAAGTGTCCTGAGCCCTCACTCTGGGCTCCTGGAAGCTGGGGACAGCAGCTGCATCTCGTCGCTCACCCTGTAACTCCAGATCTCCACCTGAGAGAACCAGCGAGCATGTTGGAGGTGGGCCTCCAGGATGCCATCAGACACTCAGAAGCAGTCACACTGGGCCATCGAAGGAGAGGTTCCTCCACTACACATATTCTGGGAGTTTGAACTGTCTAGACCTGTGCTCTCCAGCCCCAGATGGCTACCAAGCACTTGAAATGGAGCTAGTCTGACCCAGGATGCTCAGTGATTGTAAAATTACACACCATGATTTTGAAGACTTTGTACAAATAAAGAACGTAAAGTAGCTCAATGATATTTTTCATTGATTACATACTGAAATGATGGTATCTTGGATATACTGAGTTAAATAATATTATCCTACTAAACGTAATTTCACCTATTTCCTTTTACTTTTCTTAACATGGCTACTAGAACATTTAAAAATACATGGGTGTTTCGAATTATATTTCTATTGGATGGGGCTTGTCTTGACAGCATTGGAAAGGTCTAGGGGCAATTTCCCTCACTAGATTTTCTCCTTCACTCTGTTTCTTCTAAAATTGTCAATTTGGGCAAGGATGCTATGTTGTTTTGAAAGGTGCACACGCCCTTCTCCACATGCTTCTTGTTCTTCCCATGAAATTATAAATGTCTTGTGTAGCTTTAAGTTGTAGAGTCAACAAACCCATAACGCGTGACAACTGTTGTGTTTGGTATGGTGCTGGGTTCAGGGATTGCAATACTGAACAAGACCTGGCTGCGTCCCATGGAACCTGCTGTCTAGAGATAAGGCAGGTAAGTACCCAGCTGCTGGAATCAAATTTGGGAAGTGTTGTGGATTCAGAAGGATGGATATTTCATTGAATCACTTGTTTCTATATTCTCCCTGGTTCTACTCAATCACTTTTGTATATAATTTGTTTTTAGCACACAAATAAAAGATAGTCATTGTAAAAAAGAGGAAGAAAGAAGAGAAAAGAAAAGAAAAGGAAGGAAGGAAAGAAGGAAGGAAGGAAATACCGATGAAGCAGAAAACACAAAACTCATCATTGCCACTGTTAGCATTTGGATATGATCCTTTCCAGGAATAAGTCTTTCAACAAGTTGCAGAACTCAAACTCAAATTAGGCATCACAGTAAAGGGAATTTGTGACTTCTCAACGGCTGGATCCAGAGATTCAAGCAATTGTTAACTGTCTACCTATCTGTCCCTTTCTCTCTGACTTTTGTTTGTGCTGTCATCTGTGCTGGTTTCATTCCCAGGCTGACTTTCTGCTTATTTTGGAAAGAACGACCCTGGCAGCTCCGACTTATATCATCCTTTGTGCCTGAAATGTCAGGAGAAGAGAAAGAGAGAGAGAAAAGAGGGGGGAAGGAGAGAGGTGGAGAGGGGGAGGGAAAAGAGGGGGGAGGGAGGTGAGGAGAGGGGAAGGGAGGGAAGCAAAGAGGGAAGAGAAGGGAAGGGAGAAAGAAGGCACTGGGTCAATCACTGTGTTAAGAAAGACTAATCCAACTGGTCTACCCAACAAAATCCACTGATGGAGAACAGGGAACGAATGGTTTCCCAGAAAGGCAGAAAGAAAGGATCCATTTGTCTGTCTACTACCTGCCCACCTACTTAACAGCCTACTTATATATCTGGCATAATAAACTATTTGGGGGCATGAAGGAGATAGGAAAGTGCCTAAGTACTTTTTTTTTTTTTTTTTTTGAGATTAAGTACTTCTTAACAATGCAGGTTCATTTTACTGAAAAGGGCAAGACCAAAGCCAGATTAACAGGAGAGATAGCCTTACCTCAATGTGACATTAGACTGTGCTTTTTTCCAAGAAAAATATTATCATTCCCCTGGATGAGGTATGCTGACCTCTTCTGAGTTGACATTTCTGGTAAGGAAATCAGTTGCCGCTATCTCTTGTGCAAAGACTGAATCGGATATAAAGACTCCACGTTCATTTCTGCTCACAGTAGGAAGGTCCATCTCTACCCCACCCTCACCCCTATCTAACCAAAGAGACCTCGCTGATGTTTCAGCCAGGGCTGGAGGTGCTGCTCGATTTTGCTAGATGCAGGAAAGACTAAGGAGCAGAGCATCCTTTTCCTGATGGAGGGAGGAGTGTTGCATTTCCCAAGGGAGGGATTGGGGTGGGGTTGGGTGGTGACCCGGGACTGATAAACTTGAGGAATGAGCTACAATGGGGAGGGGAGGTGAAATCTCAAGCGACTGTCCTGGAGGAAGAGAGTATTTTCAGAGGACACTCTTGTTGCAAAGACTGAAGTCTAGTAGGGCCTTCTGTTGTGGTTCAAGGCAGCAAGGACATTAGATGGCATTCTTGCTTTTATTCCTCCTACAATTTACTGTGGTTTCAAGATGGACCCGACCCTGCAGCAGCTACATTCTTACCAGGCTAGGCAAGGTCTGGGAAAGGTGAGGGCTGGATCTGCCTTTACTCTCTTTGGGGGAGCTGATGGAGAATGGATGTCAGTCCTAAGAGAAAGAAAGTTTAGAGACCCATGTGGCAGCAATGGCTAAGAAGACGCTCTAGGTATGAGAAAGTAAGAATGAATTCATTGATCCTGCACCCCTTTTCTGCGGAAAGAATTAGTAAGCCATACCTTTGGGACCAAAAAGGAAGAAGTTCTGACATTTTCATGTATAATACATGTCATGTATAATACATGTCACCTGGAAATATCAGTATCTCCCCTGTGGATGCTTTTCCAGCACAGAACACATCTATAGTCACTGGGGTTTAGTTCATGCTTTTATAAAAACTGACTAGTTTCTAACAGAGAGGAGCAAGGGTGGCAGATATTGAAACTTGAGTGTCCTGAATGCCTATGGATCTCAGACCCTACGAGGGCGCTTCACGCGTTATCTGCATGGCACCCAGCACACCTCTCTTGGTCTATGCTAGGATTCTTCTGGCACCAGATAAAATAAAGACAACACATAGTTTAGGCTGCACAAAGGTCAAAAGGACACACATAAATAACGGGTACACATATCAAATAAAGAGCAACCTTTGCCTCTAAAACTGATATACCACCTGTTAATCTGATCATGTAGAACATGCTTCTTAGACTAACATTGAACATGATAAAACTTGGTTTACAGAACAATGTACTTTGTAAAATAAATGATTGCAAAACCCTTTGAATGTAGAAGGTCTTATATGGATGTTTAATGATCCTAGCAATTATTTTACAACTTAATTGTGGGAAAATGAAAGGAATAGAGTGGCTTAACGAATTCAAAAATTTATCAGACTGTGTGTTACGAGGGAGATAAAAGGAGAGTTTGTAGTTTAATGTCACGTTCTGTGAACGTGAAACCTATAATGAGTTCTCAGCATTTTAAAAACTGGTCAGGGCGTCCTTAGACGGAAAGATTTTGATTGTGCAATTTGCTTTAAGTGAATTCTGTTTTACATTCTGTAAGAATAATCTTTTAAAGAAACAACAAATGTTATGGGCTGGCATGGCATAGAGGTGGGAGAGCTGATGAAATATTTACATGGAGAAGACTTGTGACTCTTTCCATGTGAGCAGACTCTCAAAACCTGCTCCAGACTCAGCCCTGAGCACAGCTGAAATTGGGTGGGTTTCCTTTTTTAAAAAATCTGTATAATGCAATAAGATGATATTAACATAGGCTTTAGAGTGGACTTACAAAAGGCAATAATGCATGCTGTACATTTTGTTGAGGATTACAAAACACTAAACATTCGTCCCATCCATAGAATTTTCCCTGATGGTCCTGAGAGCCGCATGGTGTGAGTTGAATGCAAATGGATATTGGAGTTTTATTGTATTTGGCTACCAAGTCTATTAAAGAAATAGCTAACCATGCCTGTTCATTAGATGTGCTCTTGGCCTTGGAATTTTTATGCCTTTGGTCCTTGGCTACAACAGCTCATATATAATAAACAGAGATTAAAGTTGTTTCCTATCATGAGATGAATAATATTTAACACAGCTATTCAATGTATCTGACTAGTAACCTTTGACCAAATCACTGAAATAATTTGATTTTTAAAATCAGATTTCATCCTGCTTTGACGTGAATTGATTCACTGGCTCCAATTCAAGGTTTGAAATCGGCATTTAGGCATATGTGGCTGCCTAGCCTGTAAGAACGGTCAATGCCCAAACAATCTTTCATATTTGCAGTTCAGATTTACTCTCTCACAATCATTTTGCGACCCATCTGCATAGGGTTTACACCTTTGAGGTATAATCCCAAGTCATTTATCACTTTTTCTGTACACTAAAATTAAATGGCTTAATTCTCAGGGGATTAGTTGAGAAAACATTTGCTGTTTGGGCCAAGCCTCTATAATCTATATTTCTCACAGTTGTTAAAATGTCAAACTGAAAGAGGGGCAAGCAAAGCAACAATAAAGTTCAAACAGAGTAAACTATATTCTCTCCAGTTATTGCAATTTTTTATCGGTCTCATTGATCCTGGATAATAAATGCACGTTGCTATAAATTTCAGAAACTCAAGAAGATTTGAAGAGAATCAATGTTACAAAAAACAGTGTCATGAAAAAGAGGATTTTGCTGGCAAGGTTAAGAGCTGGCTTTCTGTGAGGGAAAAAAATGCTGGGCTTGTGTTTTCCCACAGATCTTTGAGGATTTCCAAACTTTTAAAATCAAGTCTCTCGGGACTTCCCTGGTGGCGCAGTGGTTGAGAATCCGCCTGCCAATGCCGGAGACACGGGTTTGTTCCCTGGTCCGGGAAGATCCCACATGCCACGGAGCAACTAAGCCCGTGTGCCACAACTACTGAGCCTGCACTCTAGATTAGTCTGCGAGCCACAACTACTGAAGCCCGCATGCCTAGAGCCCATGCTCTGCAACAAGAGAAGCCACCGCAATGAGAAGCCCCTCTCGCTGCAACTAGAGGAAGCCTGCACACAGCAAGGAAGGCCCAACGCAGCCAAAAAAACCCCCCCCAAAAACAAAAAAAACAAGCCTCTCTTAGAAGTATGCTTGAAAGAAACGAATGTCTGTAGTTGAGCAGCACAATTAACAAATTAATGAACTCACTTTCCATCTATCCTTGAATTCTAATTGCTAATTGTTGTTGGTTAATCTAAGTAAAGCCTCAGGCCTTTACTGGAAGTGTTAGCACCTGAAAGCATTGGCTGCCTCAATTTCCTCAACTAACACTCAAGGCTTGTGTAATTTAAACATACTTGTAAAATCTAGGCAACTATTAATGTCCATCAATAACGTGTAACCAAGGTGCGGACCTATTAGGAAAACAAATGAGCAGCCTTTGGAATTAAAAGGTAAATATAAGAATTCAGGGCTATACTAATTGCTCTTTCATGTTACAGCTGTTCAGACTTGGCCCCAGCGAAGTTTCTTTCTTGCAAGAGCAACTGTATGCGTGTGTGTGTGTGTGTGTGTGTGTGTTTGCACGCGCACACATGTACATAATTACCTCTATGGGGAAATTCAGCCTTTTAAAGAGTTGTGAAAAAGAATTGTGTTAACAGCTTTCCTTTTACCTGCAGTATTTGCACAGACTGAGTCGCTTTCCCACCCTTATTTAAAAAGCCTTCTTCCTTCTTCCTTCTCAGTAATTTCCTTCTCTTCTCTCTGACATGACCTTGAATACCCAGGCATTTCCCCACGTGGCTCGTCTGCCCGCACGGGAGCTTGTTTCCTCCTAGCTTGGCCCCGTGTGTCCTGACAAGGGCCGCGTCTGGGTGACAGCCAACGGCAGGACAGCTGTGGCCTGATGAGCAGTGGTAGGGTCATTCCCAGCAGGGAGGACAGAACTGCTTTAGGGCTCTCCTGTTGGTTGACAGAGAAACAATCACCCAGGATGGCCAGCCAGCAGGAGGCCCCGTGTTTCTCTTTGACCTGATACCAGTCTTGAACCAGCTGTAGCTGGAAAAGGCTGCATTGCAAAATGTAGCTGACTTCAAAGAGCAGCCATGAAGTTGCAGGACACCGTACAGAGCAAGATTTGATTGCTTAAAAGTACACACGCAGGGGGCGTCCCTGGTGGCGCAGTGGTTGAGAATCTGCCTGCCAATGCAGGGGACACGGGTTCGAGTCCTGGTATGGGAAGATCCCACATGTCCGCGGAGCAACTAGGCCCGTGAGCCACAATTACTGAGCCTGCGCGTCTGGAGCCTGTGCTCCGCAACAAGAGAGGCCGCGATCATGAGAGGCCCGCGCGCCGCGATGAAGAGTGGCCCCCGCTTGCTGCAACTAGAGAAAGCCCTCGCACAGAAACGAAGACCCAACACAGCCACAAAAAAAAAAAAAAAAAAAAAAAAAAAAGTACACATGCAGTTATGGTTTTCCATGTCTACGGAATGCATGTAGATACACCAAACTGTGGCCAGAGCTTGAGGACAGCCACTGTAGTAGGTACTGAAGACAAAGATCAATCTCGTGTCCTACCAGGACTCTACAGACTAGAGGTGAAGGAAGTGACGTGGATAAGGCCGGGATAGAGGGTTGCGCCGGCTGCCAATGGGGCATCCCCATCTCCTAGTCTAGAGCTGTTTCTCTTTGTTTATGGGTGTGTGGTGTGTTCACAGTAGGAACTGGGATTGCGTGATGATGAACTAGATGTGACGAAGCGGAGACTGGGGGCAGGAAAACCAGTCAGAGGTCACCACGAGAGTCTGAAAGTTGATGAGGACCTGCTCTGGGTGAGCTTGGTGGAGAAAAAGAGAAAATGTTAGATACATATGTTTTACACACACACACACAAACACACATGCAGGATTTTTTCGCAAACATGAATTCTTTGGAAACACAAACTAGATAGCCCACAGTGATTTTCTAGGGTCTAAAGCTGATGTAATACTGGTTCCTTCTTTAAGAAAAGAAAAATTGAAAACATGACAATTGGTTAGGAAGGTGAATATTTATTGTGAATGAGAAAATTTTTTTTAATTTGGCAAGTATCACAAACACCACAAAATTTAGATATACAACGTTATTTTTATTAACTAACTGCCTGACACTTTTTTTTTTAAACATCTTTATTGGAGTATAATTGCTTTACAATGGTGCATTACTTTCTGTTTTATAACAAAGTGAATCAGCTATACATATACATATATCCCCATATCTCCTCCCTCTTGCATCTCTCTCCCACCCTCCCTATCCCACCCTTCTAGGTGGTCACAAAGCACAGAGCTGATCTCTCTGTGCTATACGGCTGCTTCCCACTAGCTATCTATTTTACATTTGGTAGTGTACATATGTCCATGCCACTCTCTCACTTCGTCCCAGCTTACCCTTCCCACTCCCCATGTCCTCAAGTCCATTCTCTACGTCTGCGTCTTTATTCCTGTCCTGTCCCTAAGCTCTTTAGAACCTTTTTTCTTTTAGATTCCATATATATGTGTTAGCATACGGTATTTGTTTTTCTCTTTCTGACTTACTTCACTCTCTGTGACAGACTCTAGGTCCATCCACTTCACTACAAATAACTCAATTTCGTTTCTTTTTATGGCTGAGTAATATTCCATTGTATATATGTGCCACATCTTCTTTATCCATTCATCTGTCGATGGACAGATTGCTTCCATGTCCTGGCTATTGTAAATAGAGCTGCAATGAACATTGTAGTACATGACTCTTTTTGAATTATGGTTTTCTCAGGGTATATGCTCAGTAGTGGGATTGCTGGGTCGTAGGGTAGTTCTATTTTTAGTTTTTTAAGGAACCTCCATACTGTTCTCCATAGTGGCTGTATCAATTTACATTCCCACCAACAGTGCAAGAGGGTTCCCTTTTCTCCACACCCTCTCCAGCATTTATTGTTTGTAGATTTTTTGATGATGGCCATTCTGATTGGTGTGAGGTGATACCTCATTGTAGTTTTGATTTGCATTTCTCTAATGATTAGTGATGTTGAGCATCCTTTCATGTGTTTGTTGGCAATCTGTATATCTTCTTTGGAGAAATGTCTATTTAGGTCTTCTGCCCATTTTTGGATTGGGTTGTTTGTTTTTTTGATATTGAGCTGCATAAGCTGCTTGTGAATTTTGGAGATTAATCCTTTGTCAGTTGCTTCATTTGCAAATATTTTTTCCCATTCTGAGGGTTGTCTCTTTGTCTTGTTTATGTTTTCCTTTGAAGTGCAAAAGCTTTTAAGTTCCATTAGGTCCCATTTGTTTATTTTTGTTTTTATTTCCATTTCTGTAGGAGGTGGGTCAAAAAGGATCTTGCTGTGATTTATGTCATAGAGTGTTCTGCCTATGTTTTCCTCTAAGAGTTTTATAGTGTCTGGCCTTACATTTAGGTCTTTAATCCATTTTGAGTTTATTTTTGCAGAAACACTTTTGTAATACTTTTTTTTCTACATTTTTTTGGCTTCATATTTTTTGATCACCTTGACATAGTACAATATTTTTGGAATATTATTTTCTGGACAGAGGTTGGAAAGATAATCCAGTCTTTCTTTTAGCATGCTAGATGCAAACATGTCTTTTGTTATTGATGAAATGCATAAAATCCATAACTTTACTGCTATAGAACTATACCCTCCCTGGCAGTCCAGTGGTTAAGACTCTGCACTCTCACTGCCTAGGGCCCGGGTTCAATCCCTGGTCAGGGAACTAAGATCCCACAAGCTGAGTGGCGTGGCCAAAAAAAAAAGAAAAAGTATTGGTTTAAATAAAGGAAAAATGTATGGCGAGCGCATAATCATACTTGCTCCTTCTTTGAGTATATTCTGACAAGAATTGTCTCTTTTTAACCCAATGTTGATGAGAATCCAGTCCTCCATTTATAATCTTACATGTCTGATGACTAGAAGAATTTCACAGAATAGCTTTGGCTCCTTGTAAACCTTGCCCTTTCTCTACTACTCATAAACTTAGAACATCTTAGGACACATTCCCATTTTCGTAGAGCAAAACAACCTTTGGTCTTGCTCCTTTGTATCACAACACAGGGTGAGTAAGTGCCGTGGATCTTAGGGGCATTATTTCCACACAGAGCGAAAGGGCTGCAAACCAAATAAAGATATCCACCAAATCCAAACTAAATATAACCTCTATTCAATTCCCCCTTAGCCCAGAGTTTCTCAACCGTGATGCTATTGACATTTTGGACTGGGTAATTCTTTGTTGTGTGGGCCTGTCCTGTGCATTGTAGGATGTTTATCAGTATCCTTGGCCTTTATTCCCCAGATGCTAATAATATGCACCCAGTGATGACAACCAAAAAAGGTCTCTGGGTATTTCCAAATGTCCCTTAAGAGCAAAATCATTCCCACTTGTGTCATCATTGAGAACCAATGCCTTGGATAGATTCCCCCAAATACCTATGGCCATTCCAACACTATCTAGCAAGAGAGGACTGAGATAAAGCAGAAGTTGCCGTGGAAAGGTGACAACAGTCTTTCCCAATTGCAGTTAAAGTATTTTACTTGCAGATTTCACAAAAACATGGAAAGGCATCGCTGGCTACTCCCCAGGGCCTGGGGAGAAACTTGGAAAAGGGTTCTTCTGCCTCTGGAGGAAAAAATAAGTGTCAACACAATGACAATGTTGTGACATTTGTAGTTAGTGCCATGGTCCAGGACTGGGTGATTCTTGTCTTGAAAGAGACAAATTTTCATGCAAATCCATTATCTGATCAAAAGGACCTAATCTCTCATGGATCAATCCTTTGCGAAAAACACTGAAATGGCCTCAAAATTGACATAAACTTCTTGGCCCGACAGGAAAGTATAAAATCCCCAAACTTCTTGAGACTGGTTGGCAATGCAAACTGCTTCTTAGGATAAAGAGTAGTAGACATTATATACCCTGGCTCTTACCCCTCAACATGAGTTCTTCTTTTAATGAGATCTCATTTATTAAATTCTGCCCACCAAGAAATAAAAATTCTACCACTCTGTTAGCCTATCAATTTCATTTTTTCCACTTATTCCTTGTAAATTTTTTCTTTAGAATATCACTTTTCTACCCTGATAACAATGTCTTATGATTCTATTTAATGAAGCATCCCATTTGGATGGAACTGGCTGTTCAGAAAAGTGGTGAATAAACATCCAGTGTTTTCTGCATACTTTAAATCTCTGCTTTATCTTTTCCCCTGGTTTCTGGGGGGCATAGTCCTTGTATTTTCTCTTCTGATGCACAAATATCGCATCCTTTTCTTTTCAGTTCACCTGTGATAAATTTGAGGGCTTCAAAATGAGTGTTTATTTAGAAGAAAATGCGCCCCATGCACCTAAAGTATAACAAAGTTGAGTTTAATCAAGTATCTATACAGAGGTCTATGAGAGTAATTAAGATGTAGCCATGGATTGACTGAATTGCTTTCTGTTGCCTCAACTCTAGGGAAACCCATCCCAAATTACCCCCTTTTAGTCTTTAGATATTTCTAACTCTTTCCTATTCCTCTTGTCCCCTTCTTATGAGCAAGAGTCAAATTCTTTTTGAATTCTGAGCCTAATTAGAAAAGAAAGAGAAGTGTATTTTTTTGCGTGCTCTAATCACGTTGCTTTTATTTTCTTTCATCACTCTGCTTCTTTTTCTTTCCTTTCCCACATGTTGCTTTGATCATGGTATTTTTTATGGTTCCTCTTTCCCATAATCCCTTCTCAACTAGGATGACTGCTTAGTCCAGCATAGGAGATTCTCTCCTGTGAGCCTTCCCTCTCATCAAGATCAACAGAAGAAGTGTATTTTGAGTCACATAATAATTTTTGTTTGGGGGCATACAATTTTCCCTGCGTAACTTATGAATTCAGGAGGCATCGAGTCTGTCTCATATGAGCCTAGAAAAGTATTTTCTTCCCCATTTTAGCCAGTCTGCATCTGAGACAACTATCCTTTTTGCCTTGAGATGAGCCCATCTTTGCTTAAGAGGTCTTCATCCTCAAAGATCATGCCATCACTAAGGAATTTTAAGTGTTCTGCTAGAGACTACTTGAAGAGACACATGCTCATTTCCACAGTGCACCTGTTCCTACGGTGGCCTTCCTCTCCACTCAGCTCAGTGAAAAGCACCACCTAAGCACTGGCCCTCTATCCTGCTTCTTCAGGATAGCAAAAATAGCTTGTATGCAGTGAGGGTTTATCAAGAGCCCAAACTGTCTTGACCATATTTACGTGCATTATCCCATTTCATTCATAGAGCCGCCCTGTGGGGTAGGCAGAAGACCAAATTGAGGCTTAGATGAAGGCACTTGCCCAAGTCTACCCAGTTAGAACACTGTAGAGCCGAAATTCAAGCCCAGGCCATTTAAATTCAGGGTCTGAAGGCTTAACTTTCATTATGAACACTGTGACTTGAAATGATTTCTGTGTGAGATCAGTCCATATGGAGGTAAACAGGTTATGAAAATTGGACTAGAAAGGCCTTGATACATTCCCTATTACCACATGACAGGCCACAGCACATCACTGGGACGTCTTCAATATAAATTACTCAATGGCAGTTCCAAGATGAAATACAGTAGAGAGTAATGTACCACAGAGTTTTAAAACTGGGAGGAATTGATTAAGTCATCTATATGACATACACACACACATACATGTATTTCTACGTGACATATAGACATATGTATGTATGTATTCTGGAGTATCAAAGATTCTTGACTCAAGAATATACTCGATCAGATGTAAATAGCATTCTTTGGAGATGACATTTCCCTGATAAGACACTTAAAGGATGCTCTCAATTTTGCACACTAAGAATCATTTGGAGATTAGTGTATGTACGTGTGAGTGCATGCACACTTCCAAAAGTCTAGTTCTTTTTCTTGCTACTGTGGTACCGTCCTCACAAACCTATGATTCACAACAGGAATGTAGCTTGGAACTTCTGCTATGTAAGCAGCTGCAGATACTTCAAATACCATTGTACATGTGATCCAGGACTTGCTATAAATTTGCCCCTAAAAATAAAGTAACAAGTGACTGAGCAGCAATAGGAATTAATCACTGCAGTGTGTGAATGGAATGTGCTAGGCTCTACCTCAAAATCCTTTTATAAAAAGATTGATATAATTAAAACCCCAAAGAAACACCCAAGGATGCTATATTTGAGTAAATGTGCTGCAAAATTTTGGAAAGAGGATTTTTTTTTTAAAAAAGGGGAAGCATGGTAAAAAAGTGTTTCCACACCTTCTGTATCAGTGGAAATGGGATGATATTATTACATTACTGAAGAATTTACCCTACAAAGGAATTTAAATTGGATTCAATCTCTTGGTACACTGGGATTTTTTGAAGGCCAAGGGGATAATCAAGCTTCTCAATTAAGTTGTTTGCCATGACGGGAAATAACTTCACAGTTAAAATTTCTACCATGATTTGTAGCAAAGATTACCTTGGTGATTCAGAAATATGAATAAAAAACCCAGGCATCTCAAGCTTTCAAAATTAGATGTGAATGAATTCTTTAAAAAGCAATAAACCAACCAAACAAAGAAAAAACAAAGAATATGACTTAAGGAGATCTGTCTTTTTCCAATGACTGTAACACATTCAGTATCCATCCAGCATCCCCTGCCCTTCTTACTCTTAACACCCCCTCAAACAGAAGGAGAAGGAGAAGAAGAAAGAAAGAGAGAGAGGGAGAGAGCGAGGGAGGGAGGCATGAGAGTGGGAGGGAGGGAGCGAGGAAGGAAGGAAGGAAGGAAGGTAGGAAGGAAGGAAGGAAGGAAGGAAGAAAACACTAACTAGAAGAAGAAGAAGAAAGAAAGAAACAACACCAACCAGGACATTTTAAAAGGTCACTAAACATGCGGTTCAGAAAGGCATCTCTGAGTTGGAGTACACCATAGGTAATAAAGTGTTTGGGCCATTTGAAAGAAAATTTGATTGAAGATCAATTGTTGGACATGAGGAAAGTGAAAGAGATTTCTTAAAGCCACTTGAATTACCAAAGATGAAAGGTTAAAAGCTTTAAAGACCAAAAACTACATTAGCAACTGAACAGTAAATACCATCAACAGAGACACAGAAGAATTAGCAAAACAAATATTAAATGAAAAGGGAAAAAAGGAATTCATTTCAGATGCCAAACAAACTTCCTTCTCTTTGTATTCTAAAATTGATTTTGCAGTTTTAGAGGGAAGTACTTATGGGTAATTTCTGTTTAATGCTTTCTAAAAAATATATAAAATCACTCTTCACTTCAAAGGGACAGGGATCAAAAGAGGTAGGTTTTCTTGGACAGCTTTGCCACTGCTCTACACTGGGTTAGGAGCTGTGAATGTTTCTACAGTGAAAGATGATGTATTGTAGTCTGTAGATTCCTCAGTCTTACATGAATTAGGCTTAAAACCACACACTATAAGCCTAGTTTCCATGGCATTCTTGATTTCTAGAATAGTTGTGTTGTAGGGGGGAACTCCTATGATGTTGAAAAGCACAGATACCTATATCTTATTAATCTAACATTAAAAAGACCTTTTCAGGTCATTGACAAATATTCCTTAAATACTGAACCTTTAAAAAGTTAACCATTATTGTTAGAGGCAATAATGCACTTTCCTGACTTCTTAAGGAGGCAGTTGAACATAGTTTAACCTCTTTTTGATAATTCAGCATCATCATTATAAACTTCATTTATTACTCTTAAAATAACTTGATACTATCATGGACTGAAGTATGTTTTCCCTTACATTAAAAATCATTTGACTGCTCCAGACAAAGATACTGCAAGAAAAAACAAACAAAGAAAGCAACCTACAAACTAATACACTGATACAAAAATCTTCTCAGAATACTAGAAACCAAATTCAACAGCACATTAAAATGATTATCATGATGACCAAGTGGATTTATCCCTAGGATGCAAGGATGGTTCAATGTGAAAACGAATCAGTGTGATACACCACATTAAGAGAATTAAGAAGGACAAAATCACATGATCATCTCAATTGTTGCAGAGAAAGCATTTGATAAAATTCTGCACTCTTTCATGATAAAACACTCAACCAACTAGGAATAGAAGGATATTACTTCAATAGAATAAAGGTCACATGTGATGCTAACATTATACTCAGTGGTGAAAAACTGAAAGCTTTCCTCTAATGTCAGGAACAAGGCAAGGATGCCTACTTTTACCACTTACCAATGGCAATATTTGCAGAAATAGGAAAAAATCCAAAATTCAAAATCTCAAAGCACTGGGAATAGCCAAGACAATATTGAGAGAGAAGAACAAAGCGGGAGGCCTCACAGTTCTTGATTTCAGAACATGTAACAAAACTGTAGTAATCAAAACAGTATGGTACTGGCATAAAGATAGACAAAAAGGACTCCAAGTTTCTGGAAAATGCGAGTAAACATCTTATTGTTAGGTTATGTGCAGCTTAGAGGTCGTGCAAGTCTTCAAATGACCTTGATTAGTGAAGGGGTTTGGCATGAGAGGGAAAGAGTGTGTCTTTTATACCATCCTGAAGTGAAAGTTTAGCATTTCCATTTCCGAACTTCATCACTGCAGTGGATTCTCTCCAGGCCAACAACAAAACCTGACTGAATATTAAGTGTATGTATGAGGTATAAAACCATTGTCAAGGAATAGTAAGACAAAAGGAAGCTATGCTGTGTGGCTGACAGGGTCTTGGGGCTCTGGCCGGGTGTCATGCCTGAGCCTCTAAGGCAAGAGAGCCAAGTTCAGGACATTGGACCACCAGAGACCTCCTGGCCTCACATAATATCATTCAGCAAGAGCTCTCCCAGAGATCTCCATCTCAAAGCTAAGACCCAGCTCCACTCAATGACCAGCAAGCTCCAGCGCTGGACACCCCATGCCAAACAATTAGCAAGACAGGAACACAACCCCACCCATCAGCAGAGAGGCTGCCTAAAATCATACTAAGTCACAGACACACCAAAACACACCACTGGACGTGGCCCTGCCCACCAGAAAGACAAGATCCAGCCTCATCCACCAGAACACAGGCACTAGTCCCCTCCACCAGGAAGCCTACACAACCCACTGAACCAACCTTAGCCACTGGGGCAGATACTAAAAACAACAGGAACTACGAACCTGCAGCCTGCGAAAAGGAGACACCAAACACAGTAAGTTAAGCAAAATGAGAAGACAGAGAAATATGCAGCAGATGAAGGAGCAAAGTAAAAACCCACCAGACCAAAGAAATGAAGAGGAAATAAGCAGTCTACCTGAAAAAGAATTCAGGGTAATGATAGTAAAGATGATCCAAAGTCTTGGAAATAGGATAGAGAAAATACAGGAAATGTTTAACAAGGACCTAGAAGAACTAAAGAGCAAACAAACAATCATGAACAACACAATAAATGAAATTAAAAATTCTCTAGAAGGAATCAATAGCAGAATAACTGAGGCAGAAGAATAGATAAATGACCTGGAAGGTAAAATAGTGGAAATAACTACCACACAGCAGAATAAAGAAAAAAGAATGAAAAGAATTGAGGACAGTCTCAGATCTCTGGAATAAAATTTCCATACCAACATTCAAATTATAGAGCTCAAAGAAGAAAGAGAGGCAAAGAAAGGTTCTGAGAAAATATTTGAAGAGATTATAGTTGAAAACTTCCTTAATATGGGAAAGGGAATAGTCAATCAAGCCCAGGAAGTACAGAGAGTCCCAACAGGATAAATCCAAGGAGGAACATGCCAAGGCACATATTAGTCAAACTATCAAAAATTAAATACAGGGACTTCCCTGGTGGCACAGTTGTTGAGAATCTGCCTGCCAATGCAGGGGACTCTGGTTCAATCCCTTGTCTGGGAAGATCCCACATGTGGCGAGGCAACTGAGCCCATGTGCCACAAACCCTGAACCTGTGCTCTGGAGCCTGAGAGCCACAACTACTGAAGCCCGTGCACCCTAGAGCCCACACGCTGCAACTACTGAAGCCCTCGTGCCTAGAGCCTGTGCTCTGCAACAAGAGAAGCCACCGCAATGAGAGCCCCATGCACAGCAGTGAAGAGTAGCCCCTGCTCACTGCAACTAGAGAAAATCTGCACACAGCAATGAAGACCCAACGCAGCCAAAAATAAATGAATAAATTAATTAATTAATTTAAAAAAATTAAATAGAAAGGAAAAATATTAAAAGCAGCAAGGGAAAGCAACAAATAACAAACAAGGAATCCCCATAAGGTTAACAGCTGATCTTTCAGCAAAAACTCTGCAAGCCAGAAGGGAGTGGCAGGACATATATAAAGTGATGAAAGGGAAAAATCTACAACCAAGATTACTCTACCCTCAAGGATCTCATTCAGATTCGACAGAGAAATTAAAACTTTTAAAGACAAGGAAAAGCTGAGAGAATTCAGCACTGCCAAACCAGCTCTACAACAAATGCTAAAGGAACTTTTCTAGGCAGGAAACACAAGAGAAGGAAAAGACCTACAAAAACAAACCCAAAACAATTAAGAAAATGGTAATAGGAACATACATATCGATAATTACCTTAAATGTAAATGGATTAAATGCTCCAACCAAAAGACATAGATTGGCTGAATGGATACAAAAACAAGACCTGTATATATGCTGTCTACAAGAGACCCACTTCAGACCTAGGGACACATACAGACTGAAAGTGAGGGGATGGAAAAAGATATTCCACGCAAATGGAAATCAAAAGAAACCTGGAGTAGCAATTCTCATATCAGACAAAATAGACTTTAAAACAAAGACTATTACAAGAGACAAAGAAGGACACTACATAATGATCAAGGGATCAATCCAAGAAGAAGATATAACAATTGTAATATCTATGCACCCAACATAAGAACACCTCAATACATAAGGCAAATGCTACGAGCCATAAAAGGGGAAATCAACAGTAACCCAATCATAGTAGGGGACTTTAACACCCCACTTTCACCAATGGGCAGATCATCCAAAATGAAAGTAAATAAGGAAACACAAGCTTTAAATGATACATTAAACAAGATGGACTTGATTGATATTTATAGGACATTCCATCCAAAACAACAGAATACACATTCTTCTCAAGTGATCATGGAACATTCTCCAGGATAGATCATATCTTGGGTCATAAATCAAACCTTGGTAAATTTAAGAAAATTGAAATCATATCAAGTATCTTTTCTGACCACAACGCTATCAGACTAAATATCAGTTAAAGGAAAAAAACTGTAAAAAATACAAACACATGGAGACTAAACAATACACTACTAAATAACCAAGTGATCATTGAGGAAATCAAAGAGGAAATGAAAAAATACCTACAAACAAATGACAATGAAAACACGATGACCCAAAACCTATGGGATGCAGCAAAAGCAGAGGGAAGTTTACAGCAATAAAATCCTACTTCAAGAAACAAGAAAAATCTCAAATAAACAATGTAACCTTACACCTAAAGCAATTAGAGAAAGAAGAACAAAAAAATCCCAAAGTCAGCAGAAGGAAAGAAATCATAAAGATCAGATCAGAAATAAATGAATGAAATAATTGCAAAGATCAATAAAACTAAAAGCTGGTTCTTTGAGAAGATAAACAAAATTGATAAACCATTAACCAGACTTATCAAGAAAAAAAGGGAGAAGACTCAAATCAATAGAATTAGAAATGAAAAAGGAGAAATAACAACTGACACTGCAGAAATACAAAGGACCATGAGAGATTACTACAAGCAACTCTATGCCAATAAAATGGACAACCTGGAAGAAATGGGCAAATTGTTAGGAAAGCACAACCTTCCAAGACTGAACCAGGAAGAAATAGAAAATATAAACAGACCAATCACAGGCCCTGAAATTGAAACTGTGATTAAAAATCTTCCAACAAACAAAAGCCCAGAACCAGATGTCTTCACAGGAGAATTCTCTCAAACATTTAGAGAAGAGCTAACACCTATCCTTCTCAAACTCTTCCAAAATATAGCAGAGGGAGGAACACTCCCAAACTCATTCTACAAGGCCACAATCACCCTGAAACCGAAACCAAAACCAAACAAAGATGTCACAAAGAAAGAAAACTACAGGCCAATATCCCTGATGAACATAGATGCAAAAATCCTCAACAAAATGCTAGCAAACAGAATCCAACAACACATTAAAAGGATCATACACTATGATCAAGTGTGGTTTATCCCAGGAATGCAAGGATTCTTCAATATATGCAAATCAATCAATGTGATACACCATATTAACAAATTGAAGGATAAAAACCATATGATCATCTCAATAGATGCACAAAAAGCTTTTGACAAAATTCAACACCCATTTATGATAAAAACTCTCCAGAAAGTAGGCATAGAGGGAAATTACCTCAACATAATAAAGGCCATATATAACAAACCCACAGCCAATATCGTTCTCAATGGTGAAAAACTGAAACAATTTCCTCTAAGATCAGGAGCAAGACAAGGTTGCCCACTCTCACTGCTATTATTCAACGTAGTTTTGGAAGTTTTAGCCACAGCAATCAGAGAAGGAAAAGAAATAAAAGGAATCCAAATCGGAAAAGAAGTAAAACTGTCACTGTTTGCAGATGACATGATACTATACATAGAGAATCCTAAAGATGCTACCAGAAAACTATGAGAGCTAGTCAATGAATTTGGTAAAGTAGCAGGATACAAAATTATGCACAGAAATCTCTTGCATTCCTATACACTAATGATGAAAAATCTGAAAGAGAAATTAAGGAGACACTCCCAGTTACCATTGCAACAAAAAGAATAAAATACCTAGGAATAGACCTACCTAAGGAGACAAAGACCTGTATGCAGAAATCTGTAAGACACTGATGAAAGAAATTAAAGATGATACAAACAGATGGAGAGATATACCATGTTCTTGGATTGGAAGAATCAACATTGTGAAAATGACTCTACTACCCAAAGCAGTCTACAGGTTCAATGCAATACCTATCAAACTACCAATGGCATTTTTCACAGAACTAGAACAAAAAATTTCACAATTTGTATGGAAATACAAAAGATCCTGAATAGCCAAAGCAATCTTGAGAAAGAAAAACGGAGCTGGAGGAATCAGGCTTCCTGACTTCAGGCTATACTACAATGCTACAGTAATGAAGACAGTATGGTACTGGTACAAAAACAGAAATATAGATCAATGGAACAAGATAGAAAGCCCAGAGATAAACACACACACATATGGTCACCTTGTCTTTGATAAAGGAGGCAAGAATATACAGTGGAGAAAAGACAGCCTCTTCAATAAGTGGTGCTGGGAAAACTGGACAGCAACACGTAAAAGAATGAAATTAGAACACTCCCTAACACCATACACAAGAATAAACTCAAAATGGATTACAGACCTAAATGTAAGGCCAGACACTATCAAACTCTTAGAGGAAAACAAAGGCAGAACATTCTATGACATAAATCACAGCAAGATCCTTTTTGACCCACCTCCTAGAGAAATGGAAATAAAAACAAAAATAAACAAATGGGACCTAATGAAACTTAAAAGCTTTTGCACAGCAAAGGAAAACATAAAGAAAACAAAAAGACAACCCTCAGAATGGGAGAAAATATTTGTAAATGAAGCAACTGACAAAGGATTAATTCCAAAATTTACAAGCAGCTCATGCAGCTCAATATCAAAAAAACAAACAACCCAATCCAAAAATGGGCAGAAGACCTACATAGACATTTCTCCAAAGAAGATATACAGGTTGCCAACAAACACATGAAAGAACGCTCAACATCATTAATCATTAGAGAAATGCAAATCAAAACTACAATGCGATATCATCTCACCCCTGTCAGAATGGCCATCATCAAAAAATCTACGAACAATCAATGCTGGAGAGGGTGTGGAGAAAAGGGGACCCTCTTGCACTGTTGGTGGGAATGTAAATTGATACAGCCACCATGGAGAACAGTGTGGAGGTTCCTTAAAAAAGTAAAAATAGAACTACCATATGAGCCAACAATCCTACTACTGGGCATATACCCTGAGAAAACCATAATTCAAAAAGAGTCATGTACCACAATGTTCGTTGCAGCACTATTTACAATAACCAGGAAACGGAAACAACCTAAGTGTCTACTGACAGATAAATGGATAAAGAAGATGTGGCACATATATGCAATGGAATATTACTCAGCCATAAAAGGAATCGAAGTTGAGTTATTTGTAGTGAGGTGGATGGACCTAGAGTCTGTCATACAGAGTGAAGTAAGTCAGTAAGAGAAATACAAATACCGTATGCTAACACATATATATGGAATCTAAAAAAAAAAAAAAAAAAAAAGGTTCTAAAGAGCTTAGGGGCAGGACAGGAATAAAGACGCAGACGTAGAGAATGGACTTGAGGACATGGGGATTGGGAAGGGTAAGCTGGGACGAAGTGAGAGAGTGGTATGGACATATATACACTACCAAACGTAAAATAGATAACTAGTGGGAAGCAGCCGTATAGCACATAGAGATCAGCTCTGTGCTTTGTGACCACCTAGAGGGGTGGGATAGGGAGGGTGGGAGGGAGGGAGATGCAAGAGGGAAGAGATATGGGGACCTATGTATACGTATAGCTGATTCACTTTGTTATACAGCAGAAACTAACACAGCATTGTAAAGCAATTATACCCCAATAAATATGTTAAAAAAAAATTCCTCCAGAAAATGAAATTTGTTTCTTTACCTAAAACAAAAACAAACAAAATAAAAGATAGACATAGAGACCAATGGAATAGAATCGAAAACCCTGAAATAAACTCTAGTGTGTATGGTTAAATGATTTTCCACAAGGGTGTCAGGACTACACAATGGTGAATGGTGTTGGGAAAGCTGGATATCCCCGTGCAAATGGATACAGATGGACTCATCTTACACCATATAAAGAAATTAACTGAAAATGATTAAAGAAAGACCTAAACATAAGAACTGAAACTATAAAACTCCTAGCAAAAAACATAGGAGAAAATATTCATGATGTTGGAATGGGCAATGATTTCTTGGATATGACACCAAAAGTATAGTCAACAAAAATAAAAATAGACAAGTGAGACTATATCAAACTTAAAAACGTCTGCTTAGCAAAGAAAACAATAAACAGAATGAAAAGGCAACCTATGAAATGGGAGAAAATATTTGCGTATCTTATATTGGATAAGAGGTTAATATCGATAATGTGTGAAGAACTACTGCAATCAGTAATAAAAACAAATAACCCAATTAAAAAATGGGCAAAAGACTTGAATAGACATTTATCCAGAGAACATATACAAATGGCCAATATGCATATGAAAAGATATTCAGCATCATTAATTATCAGGGAAATCCAAATCAAACCAGAATGAGATATCACCTCACACCTGTTAGGATGGCCACTCTCAAAAAACCAGAAAATACCAAGTGTTGATGAGGATGTGGAGAAATTGGAACCCTTGCACATTGTTGGTGGGATTTTAAAACAGTGCAGCTTTTATGGAAAAGGTATGGAGGTTACTAAAAAAATTAAAAATAGAGTTACCATATGATCTAGCAATCCTACGTTATATATCCAAAAGAATTGAAAACAGGATCTCAAAGAGATATTTGCACACCCATATTCATTGCAGCATTATTCAAATAAGCAAGGTATAGAAGCAACCTAAATGTCCAACAATGCATCAATGGATGAATGGATACAGAAATTGTGGCATATATACATATATATATATATATATATATATATAGATGCGCCCAATGGTATATTTTTCTGCCTTAAAAAAGAAGGAAATTCTGGCATATGCTACAGCATGGATGAAACTTGAAGACATTATACTAAGTGAAATTAGAAAATTGCAAAAAGACAAATATTGCACAATTTTACTTATATGAGGTATCAGAAGTAATCAAGTTCTTAGAAACAGAAAGTAGAATGGTGATTGTCAGGGGCTGGGAGAAGGAGAAATGGTGCATTGCTGTTCAGTGGGTTAGAATTCAGTTACGCGAAATGAAGTTCTACAGATCTGTTACACAACAATGTGCATAGAGTTAACAATCCTGTACTGATATATTTTTGTAGTTCTCTTAGTTTCTAAAGTATAATTTCTGTTTCTTCTTAGTGTTGTCAGTTCTTATTTTTGGATGTTATAGATCTATATAGTTTCTAATCCTCCATCTTAAGTAATAATGTTTGCGGTGAACATCTGAATATAACCCTATCTCTCTTACAAGTGCATGGGCTTTGTGTACAGCTGCTTGCTTCTCAGAGGCCTATTTCTCCACTTATTATTCATAGATATGTTTTAAAAAATTGTACACAGTGAGTTTTTTTTTTAATTGCAGATATATAGGGGAAAAACGACACAAAAGAAAGTCTTTCTTCCATTTCTATTTCCTAGCCCCCATCTTCCTCATCAGAGCCAACCACTGTTTTGACAATCTTATATAAGCTTCCAATCTTATATAAGCTTTTAAGTTATATATGTGTGTACACATATATGTATATATATATATAAATATGACTTAAAAAACACAAATGGAAGAATACTATAAAACTGTTCTGCACTTCATCACTAAACAATAGATGTTAGAGATGTATTTATTATCTCCTATTTAGATTGATCTTATTATTTTTAATGTCACATAATAAAAGATTTAATGGATAAATCAAATTAATTTAATTGGTTCTCTACTGATGGATTTAAGGTTGTTTTCATATTTTTACTATCGCAAACTCTAAGAATGCTATTTAAAAAAATGAAAGAAAAATCTCATATGCAACTCAAATTCATAAAGCAAGTAATAGAAGCAGTGTGCAGTGTATAAGCCTATCATAAATCTAAGGCAGATAAATTAAAACAATTCAAACTTACCATAGAAGCTAAAACCTTTTGTACTAAGATGTTTACATGACATGGTACACCATGGAATAGGATGCTGAGATGAGCACAGAGGATGACGGGTGACACCCCTAACACCTGTCCAGCATGATTGATCCAGGAACATAACAGCTATGGAACCATGTTTGTACATGAATGGGTATGTGAAAGTACAAATTATAAAAATGTTTTTATGTAATAAATTTTGTAATTGTTTTACATGATTGCTTTTTGTCTTCACTACAATCCTGGAGGATGGAAAAGGAAGTGGTTTTAGGCCCCTTTTCCAGAAGGCAAAACTGAGGCTGAGAGAGGTCAAATGATCAACTTCGGTCCTTCCTCTGTTAAATGGAGCCAAAGACTCCTAGGTTGTCCTGAAGTCTCTATGTAATGTTAAACTTCTAAGAACTTAGATTAGTGGTGTATTGATAGTATCTGTATAAGACATTTAGAAATTATAGCAGCATTATTATTTATCCAATAAATATTTATTGTAAAAAAAAAATGAACAGTAAAATGAGTGATACATACCTGTCCAATTTCAAATACATGCACAAAAATGTTAGGGAAAGCTTCATTTGTAAGTTTGTGCAGGTTAAATGAACATGTTGGAGATGTTGAATGTGTTGAAATTTAACATTTAGCATTTTTTAGTATGTATTCATTTTTATTATAGTTTAAAAGTATCTAAAAGAAATATAACTTAAAAGAATAAAATCTCATTTCTCACTTCTCAGATTGGCAAATATGATAAAAGTTGAAACTCAAGGTTTGGCAAGGACATGGGGAAATCAGCACTGACTTGTATTGTTTATGAGAACATACACTTGTAGAAATTCTGGAGAGAAATTTGGCAGTTTTAATACATTTCTTGGGACTTTTCCCAAACATGTACAAAAATATATATGTAAAATGGTTTTAATTATAACACTGTAGGTACTCACAAAAATTAGAAACTCTCTAAGTGTCCTAAACTGTGGGGATTTAAAAATAATTTACAATATGCATATACTTTAATATGTAGCTGATTAAAAGAGTGAATATATTTGTAGGTATTGATTGGAAATATTTCCAAGATATTTCATTAAGCGACCAGGGCAAGGTAAAGAACAGTAGTGTATAAAATCCTCTTTTTGTGTATGAGAGATAAAAGTGATACATATCTGTGTGCACTCATCTGTATGAAAAATTTCACAGCAAACTATTGATACAATATACTTCTGGGACGTGGGTTGGGGGACCTGAAGTGAAAGACAGACTTACACTTCAAAGTTTTCTTGTACTATTTTGTGAGTTTTATTCATAAATATGTATCTCCAAATATAAATTAAAATAAAAATATGGAAGCACTGTGGTGTTTTTACGAAATAAAATTTGAAAAACACTTTTCAAAGAACTTGCTTTTAAAATAGAGTGGTGGAAATTCAGGGGATGGAATATCGCTTTCGGGTTCCTTGCTTTTCAAATCAGAAAGTTTTGAAATACATGAATTTCAAAAAATGCTCTTTCAAAGATTTTTTATGATATCATCAAGAAAGATGAAGATAAGAAGATTTAACTCCAGAAGAACCTAGAATGGCTGGGAATCAGCATTAGAGCTTCAGTGGGTGCGGGAAGAAATTTTGTAAGTGCTTTTGTGACCCCCAGATCCCCCCCAGAATCCCACAGAATCAGTTGGAGCCCCATTGTGTTAGGCAGTAAATTGCTAGCATATGGTGGAACACTCTCTCTCAGACTTGTAGCACCAGTGTACACATTTTTTATCTCTTTATAGTTGAGATGTAAAGAAAATCTCTATAATTTTAATTATTATTATTTTCTTAGCTTAAAAAGACTTTTTAATTTTCTTTCTGTGCATTGTGAAAAAGCATGAACAACACAGATAGCTCAAGAAAAACAGAGAAGTAAAAAAAAATTCCACTGCCCAATGATAACTATACTTAATATTCTTATAGATTTCTCTTCCATGGTTTTTTGTTTGTTAACTCATTTAATTTGACCTTTTATATGGATGTGATCATCCTGTCTATACAATTTAATTTCCTGTTCAGACAGGCCAAGGGAGTGTTCTTTGGCTCCCTGCACTATAATAAAGATAGAAGAGGACCTGGATTATTATTATCATTAAACAGCTACAAGCAACAAAAACAGTCATGAAACTTCTCAGGAAAATATGGTAACATCATTGAAGGTAGGTTTGGAGAGTCAGACTGACAGGGGAATATGGAGATGAAAATGAAATTCAGGGACCAGAAGGGTTCTTGGTTTACTATATGTGACAACTTTCCAACTTGCAAGAAGGGAGACTGATCATTTGTGTCCTTGGTTCATGTGTTTGCAGACACAACTCTTCTTGATCTGGCAGAATCATTCCAGTGGGGAGAAGAACATCTGCTAAACCAGCCTTGGTAAAATCAATCTAGGGACACTTTGACTTCAAATCACAGAGAACCCAACTAATAGTGGATTAAACAAATAAGAGTTTAGTTTCCTCACATGATAAGGCTCCTGTAGGTAAGCTGCTACTGGCTTTGATTCAATGGATGTATGACATGGGAGCTGGCACTTTGTGATTCTTCATGATTGCTTCTGAGGTAGGAAAACAGTGAAGGGCAGCACCAGACAAAAGTGCTTCCTTTTATCGGGACATCAAAAGCTATCTCAGAATCCCTATGTCTGTTTATTTCTCACTGGCCAAAATTATGTCAAATGGCACCCTGAGCTGCCAGAAAGGCTGGGAAGAAAGGTATTTCATTCGCTACATTGCTACATCACACAAAATTGGGGTTCTTTTATGGAAGAAGTGGGAAATAGGCATCATGTAGACAACTCACTTTGTCCACCTCAGGGGACAAAGGTTACCCACTTCAAATTCCTTATTTCCAACATATACATGGAATGAATCTTTCCTTTCCTCACTGTCCCAGAGGTGGGTGCTGTAGAAGGTTGATGAGAATGGGATTCCAGGTTGCACTGAGCAAGGAGACATGCCAGCTGGGGGCTATGAATACTCTTGCC
Organism: Balaenoptera musculus; assembly: GCF_009873245.2. NCBI lineage: Eukaryota > Metazoa > Chordata > Mammalia > Artiodactyla > Balaenopteridae > Balaenoptera > Balaenoptera musculus. The sequence continues at coordinate 47,079,010 of NC_045802.1, forward strand.
AACCAAGCATCATCTAGAAGTGTAACTCAATCTCAAGAGAGGCCATCGTCCACCTAGGGGAATGGCCACCTCATGCCCACCTGGAGCCCATGTGGAAAAAGCCCATTCATAGGCTTGACCATTCAAGACCATCATGGTGTCATATGCAGTATATTGGAAGTTAGTGGACATTTCCTTTCCCTCCATTTTAACCCAACTCCAGAGGGGTAAGCTCTGCGAAAAGGAGAGGGTGTGAGAGAAAACAGAATACATTCTTCACCCCTAGACGGTGGAAGCTGCAGAAGAGACTCTAACCGGGAGAGAGAATTGAGCTTTGGATTGCATCTGATGACATGAACTGGACTGAATCTTACAAACATAAATGAAACGGTATTGATAGTTATGAGTACCTGATAACCTAGAATCAGGCTGAGCTACTGTAAGGGAACCACTATTCAGTGGGAGAGGAGGATTTGACAAATTATAGCAATGGCAGCTGTTATGGGTTGAATCGTGTCCCCCCGCAAAAAAAGTTAAGTCTTAACCCTCAGTACCTGTGAATGTCACCTTATTTGGAAATGGAGTCTTTGCAGATGCAATTAAGTTTAAAGTCATACTGAATTAAGGTGAACCCTGGTCCAGTATGGCTGGGATCCTTACAAGAAGAGGGAAAATTGGACCCAGAGACACACAGGGGGAATGCCATGTTAAGACAGAGGCAGAGACTGGAATGACTTAGGTGCAAGCAAAAAAAAAGTCAAGGATTGACAGCCACTATTACAAGCTAGTAAGAGACAAGGAAGGTTTCTATCCAGAGTCTCAGAGGGAACATAGCCCTGCTGACACCTTGATTTTGGACTTCTAACCTCCAGAAATGTGAGAGAATAAATTTCGTGGTGTTAAGCCAACCCAGTTTGTGGTACTTTGTGATAGCCGCCCTAGGAAACTAATACAGCAGCCAACAGAGTAGAGGAAATAATGCTTTACATGTATACCGCTAATGATGTGAGACTGTTTATGAAACCAATAAGACATAACCAACTTTGATATGGATTGGTACCTTTGTCACTATACTATTTTCAATGACTGTTTAATGTCTTCTTTCTAACCTGGGCTAAATAGAAAACATCCTTCAACTGCCTTGAATTTTTTCCTAAAGCAGAAACTTATTAGGCTGTTCTTGCTTAGAGACTGTATAGTGTTTTTGCTTTGGTTGTTAAGCATTTTAATTAGGAGCACAGAGCTTATTAGAGAAGGCATTCATTGCTTCTCTAACTTTCTTAATATTATCTGAGTGAGGATATCTTTAACTCTGTCTCTTGTGTCTCCTCCTCTCTCTTTTTTTCCTGTATCTCTTTTTTCAAGAAGAGGAAAATTCTCTTTTCACAGGCTTGAAACCCTTTGTCTTTTTACTCTATCGCAAAATTGTACATGAGGAAAAATTAAGGAGAAGCTCAGTTGCCCATGGTGGTCTTATTCTAAGATGCTTGGCTCTTGTGGGCGTGTCATTGGCCATTCTCCTATCTCATTAACTAGTCAACATATTTGCATATCTAGATGGGTAAGGAAGATAGGTAAGAAGCTAACATTTATGGAGGATTCAGGGTATTCACAGAGTAACTGTGCTACATATTTTATTTTATTTGAAGTTTATTGGCTTACCTCTTTTAGCATTTTGCAACTTGCCTCCCGCTTCTTACACAACTTTAAAATTTGCCCTAAACATTTTAAATCATATTTTAACACAATAGAACTTGTCAGTTTTAAGTTTACTATGATTTCCTCACGCTTTTTTTTACTTTAGAAAATTTTAGTAAATCACATTGTGAATTCCCTGAAAATGCTGTTTTTACAAAATAGAAATGATATGACAAATTCTTATATAATGACACTACAAATTTTTGGTTTAAAAAATTTTTAAGTGTAGACGTATGACTTGCTTAAAAGTAGAATATTTATATAATTATGGCACATTAATTATATTAGGATATTACTTCATGTTCTGAAGTCTATGCCATGGAAATATATTTGTCATTTGGAGGATGTTTGAGATATTTATTACTGTAGACACATTTTTAATTGGCAAGTATAAAAACTACTTGTTAAAACTTTGAATTCTTACAAAATTCAAGTTAATATTTAACACATGAAACAAAGTAAGAAATGAAGAAACCCTTAATGCTGAAATTCCACCATTAAAAAGTGCTTTAAAGTTTTCTGAACTTAATTTGAACCTTTATTTTCATTTAGGTGCCATTAAGGAATCTGAAAGGGGAGTGACAGAAACATTGTTTGAAATTTGCCTCTGAAACAACTTTAACCACTTTAACCCTTTGAATGCATGTCCCAGGCAGCATTAGGATGCAATAAACCCCAGAGAGAATTAGGGGAGAGAATTACTTCTGGAGCCCCTGTTCCGTCTGGCATTTCTTCTCCTCCTGTCTCACAAGAGTAATTTGAGGTGCACAGGTATCTTGGGGGCAGGATGAGTGGTGAGGCTGGTGACCAAGAGAAGGAATACGTGAGCTTTCTGCCCCGTGGCTTTTCTCTTCTTCCCTTTTCCTCTTTTGGTTACTGACTCTGCCACCCAAGTCATGACTCCGGGGATGACTTTCATACTTCCTTCCCCCCACTTCTCCTCTTATCAATATCCAAGTCTGATGTTACCTCCTTCACATGTAAATTTTCCCCTTCCTCTTCATCCCTTGGAATTGTTCACAAGGACAATTACAACAAGCTCTCCATCCAGACCTTCTCTCCAATCTGCATTTCATGTTGATACTACAGAAATCTCCCCCAAACCACAAATATGACTATGTTACTTACCTGCTTAAAAAAATTTTAGAGGGTTCTCAATGCCTTTAGGATAAATCGTAATTCCTAGAGCTGGTCCTTAACTTCTGACCAAACTTTGCTTTCCACTTTGGGCCCCTTAAACCTCTACTCATAACCAGGGTCACTGAGTTTGGAGTGGTCACTGGTACGACTCTAGGGGACAGTGTTCACAGGCGATCTCTATGACCAATGTTCCCTCTACTTGAAATGCCTTTCCTCCCTCTGTTCTTTTAATACACAATCTTTCTTGAGTTTCTCCCAGTACTTCCCTTCCTTGTATGGGAAGGGAAGTACTGGGAGCTCTTCTTCCTCTGTGTCCCCTCTCCCTGTATGAATTTCTTTCATATAGTCTATAATTCAATAGTAACTATTTGTCTATATGCTTCTCTACTTCCTCTCCTCTCTGCCCCCCAATAAAGTGTAAGTCCCTTGAAAACAGGGGCTGTTTTATTTGTTTTTATATCCTGAGCACTTAGAACATCGCCTGGTACATAGAGGTAATTAATATTTGGTATGAGGACAAGTGAATGAATGAATGCAATACAATTAACCTTGCCTTGGTGTGGGAACTCTAAGTTATCTCTTGAAATTTTCTCTATGTACATTTGGAGTGTTTCTTTCTATACTAGCTTTGGTCCCATCCTAACATCCTAACCTGTCCCTCCCGATTGTTTTCTGGTTGCTTTACCTGGTAGCTTCTGTCTCTAGCAGGACTTGGCTTTTTCCTGGAGCAAATATTAGCTGCCACCATACGCTATTTGGTCCCTTGGATCATGTGTCCCTTCTTTTGTGGAGATGACCAAGAGTTTACCATGGCTGTAGTGCAATTGGCAGTTGTCAGAATCAAAACTCATTAATAAAAAAATGATAATGCTTCAAAGTACATTACATTACTCCTTCAAAGTCCTTTGTGAACATTATCTTATTAATCATCACAATAGCTCAGGGAAAGATAAACATTGCTGGTTATCTTACCTAGATCATATTTGGAAGGACCTTTTTTTTCTTGTTATTGTTTGATTATGCTATGAAATCTGGAGAGCAATTTTCATATTGGCTATTTGGATATAATTTGATATGCTGATGTAAAAAGTTCCCTGGATCGGTAAGGTGGTTTTTATTTTTATTTTAGATGTCTCACCCAGACTCTTGTCAAATTCTTTCCAGAGAGCTAAGCAAAGAATAACAAGCAAAAGACTCTGATATTTCTGCTCAAGGATTGAAATTTTCTGGATAGCTTGAGGCTCATTAAACCATTGATTCATGATCTAGAAATCAAAAGATTCTTCTTTACCTGCACATGTGTAGGTGCTCAAGTAACTGTTGAATGACTGAATGATGTACTGATTTATAATTTAGAAGTAAATGAGGGGGCTTATGTAGGAAATCAGAATCCTAGTCAGGAATTCCATTAGTAACTGATATCAAATAGCTAAAATAGAATTCTTTTAGGAAAGGAATTTTACTTAGAAAACTGGTTTAAAAAATCCGCTCAGCAGCTGTGTCCCCACCTCACCTTTAACATCCTAGCTTTACTTTCCTCATAACACTTCTCACACATTTCAGTGTGTTTATTGACAACTTTAGTTTCCCTTCTGGAGCAGGTGACATATTCCCTATGTGCCGACACATTGTGGGTCTCAATAAAGGACTGTCGAATTGAAGAACATTAACTAGAGAAATCTTTCCTATAACAAAATTGAAAGGAGGATGGATTCAGTTTCAAAATTATAAGAAGGGGTTGTCTAATACTAGGGCACTATATTCAAATGGAGTGGCAGGTATTCTCAGCAGGACTTGTGTGAAGAATTTGAAATCTTTTAATAGCTCAGCAACAAACTGTACTGCCTCTAGGTTTTCTTTTCTCTAGAGATGTCACAGATGATAGTGGTACTTTCTACGTTCTAAGATGGCTTCTTCCTTTATGGGAGTGTCCAGGGTGGAGTGGTCATTGGTGCAACTATACCACTGTTATCTTTGGTGCTGGTCAAGTGTGCTGGGGGGGAGACTTCATGAGGTTTACCTCAAATTTCTTTCCAGTGCAGGCAAACATTCCTGACCTTATAGATTCTGTCAACTCTCTATGTCCACCTCATAAGCGTAGACTTAAAGGACCAGGCAGAAGTCAGGCTGTGGTGGTAATCAAACTTTCTCAACACAATAGTTTTGTGGCAACAGGGTGTGGAGCTGAGTGGAAGGGTGGACATTTCTCTGGTCTTGTAATTTTCCTTTCTGGTTGAACACACACACTTTCCATGGGCACCTTTTCTTGCCGCTCTTCATACTGTTCTTTCAGGCAGTGCTGGTGCCCAGGACAAAGAAGGAAGCTTCCTGAAAATCTCAATTTGAACACGCTCTTGAAACCTTTCTCCAATCCCCAAGGAATTGTGACCCATTGTTGAGAAATGTTTGAGTAGAACGTGCAGGCTCCTATATGCCACTTTTTAAGGTGGAGAGAGAGAACATCCTTCTAGCTTTCTAAAGTCTTGTTCATTCTTGCCTTTTTTCTTTCAGTGAGAAAGTTGGTGCTGATATCCCATAGACAAAGCACAACAAAGAGGATTAAAAGTGGTTCTAGAGTCCAATCAGCAATAAGGACCTTCCACGACTCTGTGCTGTGGAGGGAAGAATATTAGTCAATGGATCCCCAGGAAAATGATAATGCTTTCAAAATGAAATGCAGATCCTTCATCTAAATCTAGTTCCCTCAGCTTCAGCTAGTAAGCTTTGCACTTAGCAGTGCTCACACCAGCATCTGTTTCATTCCTTAACAAAATAACCTTGTTTTGATGAAATGCCTATTCCTCAGTTGTCCATGTTTTGCACAGCAATTTTATTTTACATTTAAAAATTTTTAATTGAAATATAGTTGATTTACAATGTTGTGTTAGTTTCAGGTGTACAGCAAAGTGATTCAGTTATACATACATACATATATATATATTCTTTTTTTACTTTCTCTTCCATTATAGGGTATTACAAGATACTGACTAGACTTCCCTGTGCTATACAGTAAGTCCTTGTTGGTTATCTATTTTAGATGTAGTAGTGTGTGTGTTTTTATCCCAAACTCCTAATGTATCCCTCTCCTCCCCTCCCCTTTGGTAACCATTAAGTTTGTTTTCTATGTCTGTGGGTCTATTTCTGTTTTGTAAATAAGTTCATTTGTATCCTTTTTTTAGATTCTACGTATAAACGATATCATATGATATTTGTCTTTCTCTGGCTTACTTCACTTAGTATGATAATCTCTAGGTCCATCCATGTTGCTGCAAATGACATTATTTCATTCTTTTTTTATGGCTGAGTAATATTCCATTGCGTATATATGCCACATCTTTATCCATTCATCTGTTGATGGACACTTAGTTTGCTTCCATGTCTTGGCTATTGTAAATATGCACAGCAGTTTTAGATTGGGTATTCACAGCCATGATGACTGTGGTTGCTGTCCTGAGCAGTCCACTAAACAGAAACATCTCCAATGCTGAAACTTCTCTCAGGGAGATTTCTATAGCTTTGGGGGGCTACAGAACTCTCCACATAACTTGATATTCAACAAACTTTTTTCTAAAGCAGCGGAACCCTACTTACAAGGAAACGCTTAGATTTGGGTCATTGTTTGGGTGGAGGAGCCCAAGAAATGAATGATAAGCAGGTAGGGCAACCAACTCCCAAGTCCTTTTCCATTATGTCAGCTCTCCTGGTGATTGATCCTCTCTGTCCTGAGGTGGGTATTCTGGTAATCAGCAAATCATGTGTTTTCTAGAATTCTTGAAGCAATTCCCTGGAAACCCAGCCAATCACAGTTTGAAAGCCGCCAAAGCAAAGCTCGAGCTTGCTAACTAGAACTTTGTAATTAGGAGACTGAACGGAATTTCCAAAACTGCTCACTCTCCTTCCAAAAGTTATGAATCTTCCCTAATCTAGAGGAATCATTGGACCCATGAAGCTTGGATTTTAGAGCTGGTGGGTTTGGGGTTGAAATATCCATGACCTCTTTCTGAGAAGGAAAACTACCTGCATTGTGATTTTGTTCCACATCTTTGAGATAGACTTCATTTGACTTACTGGGTCAATCCTTATCTTTTTGAGTTGCCAAATTAATTACAAAGTTGGAGTGGGGAGAGTTGATGAGTTAATATTTTTCAAGCGTCAACTGTGGGACTCAGTTGGAAGTCCAGCAAACTTGTCTCTTTCATCCCCTGGTTTCCTTTCCCTCCCCCTGCATCTATCCCCCATTCCCCCACCCCCCCACCACTTCTGCCCTCTCCCTAATTCTAACTTTCATATTAGTAGGGCAGCTACTTAACCTTTTAGGGTTCAGTTTTCTTTTCTGTAAAATAAACAGATGCTGGATGGAGATAATCAATAAGGTCTCCTTAGTTGCTGACCATTGACAATTACATGGGGTCTGGTCCCCCAAGGCCACACAGCCATGTCGGCAGTGCCCTATGTAACTCTGCGGGCCATGATTCTCTTAGATTCCCATGTACCTGAGCCCGGAGTTGTGCAACATGGTGGCCCTATGTGGGGAGGTTTGAAAGGTGTGACCAAGTTTCACCTGAACCTTAAAACATGCTTCCTCTCCAGATGCTTTGAAAGGTTGCCACTGGGGACCCACGTTTAAATATTATTCTCTCCTGTATGGTTCTTGGGCCGATAACACATTAAATCATTAACAAGTTATGTGAATTGCTTTTATTTCCTCCATGACAGGAAAACCCTAGAGAAAGAAGTATGAGAGCACTGGGTAGATGGTGTAGGGAAGGAAAAACTTCCTTCTACCCTCTTATGTTCTATGGCAGGGCTTGAGAATTAAGCTAACATAAGACTGACTAACAGGAAAAAAAACATGCAAATTTTATTCAATATTTTTATGTTGACGCAGGAGTCTTCAAAAGGAAAATGAAGACCCAAAGAAGCCATTAAGCCACAAAGCTTATATACTTTTTAAAACAAAGAATGACAAATTGTGTGGATGCAACAAGACAAAGGGGCTTGGGCTAGGGGCCGTAAATTGTGGGACAGTGATTAAGAAATATATAGGGTGAACTAACAGAAGAGAAGGGTTATTTTATTTTACTTAAAAAAATTTTTTTTTTCCCCCGAGGCACACGGCTTGTGAGATCTTAGTTCCCTGACCAGGGATTGAACCCGGGCCCTTGGCAGTGAAAGCGTGGTGTCCTAGCTACTGGACTGCCAGGGAATTCCCGATAAGGGTTATTTTAGTAGGTTGGTTTGTACAAGTGCATTTTGGCATCGACTCCCAGTCGGAACAATAAGAATGTTCTTCTTCCTGGAGCAATAAAGATACCTTTCTCATAGGAAATCTTATCACCTGCTTTTAGGTAGAGACAGGGAGGTCAGAGAACCCTTCCTCATCTGCTGTTTCTCTAGTGCCTTTAACTCAAAATAACCAAAATGCCAAGTGGCACATTTTGGGGTGGCAGAGAGGTGATGGTGGTGAGGAAGGGGAGGATGAATGAAGGCTTTTGAGCCAAAAGTAACTGAATTCAAATCTTGCGCCCATTTATAAATTGTGTGATCACAGGTTAATTATTTAGCCTCAGTTTCTACTATATACTGAAGTGTATAGTGTGCAAAGTGCCTGGTATATAGTAGGCGCTCACTACATAGAACTATAACCTATTATTTCACCATTTTACCTACAGCAAAATCTACAATTAGACGTTCTGATCATCTAGTTGAAAACAAAACTCAAATAGAAGTCTTGGTGTTCAAGGGACAAAGAGACACACCTTCCCACTTGAGGAACAATTTTTTAATTTCATAATCTTCTGTTTCTGTGGCTCAGTTTGCTGGGATGCCGAGACGTACTCTGGTCTTCTTCACGCATCCTCCCATACCTCTGAGTTGTTTGGCACATGTTTCGAAATGTGAAAATGGGGATTGTGCACTAAACAGTAAAATCATTATGTTAAAAGCTCATTTTATTTTCTTCCATTTGAATACAAACCACAGTGCTGGAGATTTTCTTTGTTTTTTTTTGTAGAGTGGGTTCTCTCTCTCTCTGTCTCTCTGTCTCTCTGTCTCTTTTATCTGTCTTCCATTAGGGAAATATTTTTTTGATTGCTTACACCATTTATTTTGTGGAAATAAGAGCTATTGTTCTATCAGAAAAAAACAAAACAAAACACTGCAATAACCATTTAGAACAAGAAGGAAGGAAAGTATTTTGGAGAAAAATAATTCCTTTCCCATATTTCGCTTAAGTTGTATATCTTGGAACTAGTTTTCCATTATAAGGACCTTCTCTTTTGTTTATGGAAAAAAAAAATCTCTAAGAACACAAACCCCATAGGAATTGTCCATTTTCCTAACTAATTTTCAGGCACGATGCAAAACTGCCATTAATAATCGCTATGCCTTGTCCAGTCCAATTAAAAAAACATTTCTTTAGAGGTTACAAAAGATTTCCAAAACATGTTAAAGGATTCTTCTTAAAAAGTTGACTCCCCATGGAAACTTGGAAATCAGATTTTTGAAAACGTTCTTCTGAGCTGCCTCTGAAATTTAATCTTGAATAGCATTATACTGTCTTCCTATCAAGGGTAGCTTGACCTAGCTTTCAAGTAGTGTGATCTTGGAGGTGAGAGGTGGTCAGTGCACTCAATTTGGAGGTTTTAGTTACATCTTTTATCTCAGTTCACCATATAGCTTGCAGAGGCAGATTCTCTTTATGGAGATTATTTCCTTTCCTCCATCCAGAAATGTTCTTATTTGTGTCAAAAATTATATATATAACAAGTTTTCTTTGTAGATCTTAGGTGTGTCAGTGTTTTCCCTCAGCAAATGAAGTATAAATTCTATGAGGCTGGGGCACACTGTATGTTATTCTTTGGAATTCCCTATGGTGCTTATTTCAATTCTAGCCCCTTTGTAGCTGCTCCATAAATACTGTACTTGTCCATTTCTTTCTTGATTATCTGTTAGCTCAATCTAATCCAGTAGAAAATTAAAAAGAGGCTTGAGGCTCTCTACTCTCAATTCAGCTAACAGGAAAGATTTTCCAAAGCTAAACCGTCGCTTATTTCTCTACCCGCTTTCCTCCTGATTAGTTATGAGCTACAAAAAGAAAACGGTAGAGCCCAGCCTAATGTTTTGAATGATGGAAAGATTGAGCAGGTTCTCAGATCTTTCTGTATTGGATTTGTCGATCGTAGTTTCATTAACCCTTATTAAACTGAAAGGCACGTAGACATAGCTTTTGGATGGTTTGAAGAAATACTTCCCTCTCAGAAGAGATAATCAAAAAGAGGGAAGGGCTGGGAGTTTGGGGTTAGCCGATGTAAACTGTTGCATAGAATGGATAAACAACAAGGTCCTACTGTATAGCACAGGGAACTATAGCCAATATCCTTGGATAAGCCATAATGGAAAAGAACATAAAAAAGAACATATGTATGTGTATAATTGAATCACTTTGCTGTACAGCAGAAATTAACACAACATTGTAAATCAACTATACCTCAATAAAAAAAAAAAAAAGAATTGGCTGCGTTTCTATTTCACTGTGTATTGTTGAATTTCCTCTAAGGGGATGATTTGATCACACAGACTTATCCAGGTTAGTTTGTTAGTATTCATCTGATCCAACTGCCGTTTCACACAAGAGGAAAGCTCAGAGTACAAGTGGATTTTGAGGCCAACAACCAGTTAGAGCCATAATCAGGATTTAGTCCTTTGTCTCACTCCCCTTCTACCTTGTTTCATCACTTGTTTTTGATAAATAAAGGGATTGTCCTGGTTACAGAGACAAGCTTAATCTCTTCCTTTTCTGATTCACCTTGGTTACTTATAAAATGAAGATGTCATGCTAATGAAAATATTTCCAACTTCCACCTGGAACTCTTATGGAATTTAATGTTGAGAGTTAGATCCAAACATGAAGCACTTTAAGTTACTTAGCAGAAATTTGCCATCTTACATGTACTTTTGGGGTTAAAAAAAAAAAAAAAAGACAATCATGAAGAAAGGCCAAAGAGTAAATATCTACCACTGCTTTTTCCACTCACATCCTGTAATACATATAAATTTGTATGACAATAAATACAATTTTGAGGAGATTTATAAGAAAGAGCTCTGATGGAACCAAATAACACAGGCTTATTATTGTTCCCATCACCACAGTTTGAAAGGTGTGGCAGGAGAAAGTGAATAGAGAAGCTCAGATGAAAGACAATATTGATATTTGGCATGCTTAGATGATTTTCCACCCAAAGATACAAAATCCTTTTACCCACACTAATTATGCCTCCCCACCAGGGCCAGCCTTTGGCACAGCTGGGAAGCTGGCAGAGGTTGACTTTGACATCTCTGGCCTTCTCTTTGCTGTACCTCTTTTCTTTTTCGATATTGCTCACATGGCTCCTCTTTGAGTAGTACCCATGCCACTGATTGTTAAGGAAGCTGGTCCTACTGAATCAGAGTATCTGTGAGTGCAGCCCAGGAATCTGCATTTTTAACTGCATTTTCCCACCACCACCCCCATGATCTTCTACACACAGGGCTTTGAAAACCACTGAGCTAATAACCAATCCAGCCTCCCAAAGTTCTGTTCTTCTTCTACCTAACAAATCTGCTCTTCTGACGTGTAGATGACAGATGTAATTTAGTAAGAATGTTCATCAGTGATACTGGAAAAGCTTCTGCTTGTTTTAAGACAGAGAAAGAATGGTCTCTTTGTGGAATATTGGGCATTTGGAGTTGAGTGAGGGAGGTAATTTTAAAATGGAAGTAACTTAAATGCCCATCAGCCGAGGAATGGGTAAAGAAGATGTGGTACGTATGTACAATGGAATATTACTCAGCCATAAAAAGGAACGAAATTGGGTCATTTGTAGAGACATGGATGGACCTAAAGACTGTCATGCAGAGTGAAGTAAGTCAGAAAGAGAAAAACAAATATCATATATTAACGCATATATGTGGAATCTGGAAAAATGGTATAGATGATCCTATTTGCAAAGCAGAAATAGAGACACAGACATAGAGAACAAATGTATGGACACCAAGGGGGAAAGGAGGGAGGTGGGAGGATTTGGGAGATTGGAATTGATACATATACACTATTGATACTGTATATAAAATAGATAACTAATGAGAACATACTGTATAGCACGGGGAACTCTGCTTAATGCACTGTGGTGACCTGAATGGGAAGGAAGTCCAAAAGGGAGGGGATATATGTATATGTATGACTGATTCATTTTGCTGTACAGTAGAAACTAACACAACATTGTAAAGAAACTATACTCCAATAAAAATTAATTAAAAAAATAAAATTAAACACAAATTTTAAAAAAATGTTAAATCTTTAACATATTAATTTAATTTTTAATATTTGATTTTTTATTTTTATTTTGCACAGGAATTGTTATTGCTAAGAAGGCTAAGTTAGTGGGACAGGCTTGGCATGTGAGATCAGAGAGTCTTCCGTTTAAATCCTGATTCCATCACTTATTAACTTGGTGATCTTCCCAATTTACTTAACTGTTCTTAACTTCACGTTCTTCATTTATATAATGAAGACAATAGTATGTAAATTGAGGTATTATTCTGAGAAGTAAATGAGATAACTGTGTTTAGAGCATTGTATATGACAATGCTTAAGACACATCGGATGTCCCAAACATATTTAAGGCATGTGTACCGAGGGCCTTATATTAATTGGTTGTGGTGGGAGTGTGGGTAAGGTGGTGAATAAAACAGACACGATGTTCATCTAACAAAGAGCTTAAGTCACATCAAGGAGAAAGACCTGTAATTGTTTCAAGAAGAGGTAACTGTTGAATCAACATTCATTCATTTGACAAGTATTTACTGAGTTTCTACTGCGTGTAGATTCAGTTCTGAGTTAGGTATGAATATCCGGTGATAAATACGACAAATAAGCTTCTTCATGGAGCCTACGTGTGTGGGGGGCAGAAAATAAACAAGTATGAAAATAATCAAATGGATGACACCGAACACTGAGAAGGTCTGCAAAGGGAGTAAGGCAGGATTATCTTAGGAGGATGTATTAGTTTTCTAGGGCTGCTGTGACAAAATACACAAATTGGGAGGTTTAAAAACAACAAAAACATGTTCTCTCACAGTTTTAGAGGAGAGAAATGTAAAATCAAAATTTTGGTCCTTCTGGAGGCTCTGAGGGAATACGGGTTTCATGCTTCCCTTTTAGCGTCTGACGGTTGTTGGCAACTCTTGGCATTCCTTGGCTTGCAGGAAGATTACTACTATTTCTGCCTCCATCTTCCCATTATCTTTTCTCTGTGTTTCTGTGTTTTCTCTTCTTATAAGGAAAAATACCTTCCATTGGATTTAGCACCAACCCTAAGTCCAGGATGATCTCATCTTGAGATCCTTAATTACATCTGCAAAGAACTTTTATCCAATTAAGGTCATCTTCACAGTTTGCAGGGGTTAGGACTTGAACATATTTGAGCAGGGAGGGGGGGACTGTTCCGGATTCATCCCACTGTCAGAGGGATTTTGGCTGGGTGGGAAGTGGGTAGGCTACTTTACGTGGTTGGAGAAAGCCTTTCTGAGGAGGAGAACTGAGCTGAGACTTGGATCATGAGAAGAAGCCAGCCATTCAAAGACATCCAGTAAGAGGGAGCAGCATTCATAAAGCCCCTGTGGTAGAAATGAACTTGATAGGCTCAAGGAAAGGGAAGAAGGCCAGGACTGATAGAGCAGTCAGAGTGAGAGGGAGAAAGGTAAACATAAAAGATGAGGTCAGAGAGGTAGAAGCATGGACAGATCATGCAGGGTCTTGTTAGTCAATAATTTTGTGTTTGTGTTTTATTATTATTGCAATAAGAAGGCTCTGTTGGAGGGGTAGGGATTTACTAGGGAGTTAACAGTAGGGAGTTAGATATGCAAATCTGGAGCTCAAGGAGAAATCTGGACCAGGGACATGTTTGCTCGTCATCAACATATAGCTGGTGTTTTAAGCCATGGGCCAGGATGTGGTCATCTAGGGAACGAATGGCAATAGAGGACAGAGTTTTGGGTCTTTCCAAGATTTAGAGTCCAGGAAGAGGAGCAAACAAAAGACAGTAGAAAGAAATGGGCAGTGGATTGAGAGGAAAACCAGAATCATGTGTTGTCATGGAAGCCAATAGAAGACAATATTTGAAGATGGAATTGGTCAACTGTGTTGAATCCTGGAGAGAAGTTAAGTAAAATGACAATAGAACACTAACTTGGCAAAATGCTTATCAACGGTGTCTTGAAAAAAATGCCTTCGTTGGAGTGACGGAGTTGAAAAATCCAACTGAAGTGAATTGAAGAGTGAATGGGACATGGGGAGGTGTGGGCAGGAAGTTTAGGCAACTCTTTTAAGATTTTTGTTATGAACAGGTGAACATATAATTTACTATCCAAGCTAGGACACTTAGAGAGTGAAGAGGGAGGGGTGTGCTAAGAATAAATAAATTATGTAATTTAAAAAAATCAGATTATTGAAACATAATTTATAGACTATAAAATTCACCCTTTAAGGTGAATGGGCATAATAATTGGATGGGTAAAATTATATCATTTTGGAGTAAGTATTTGTTAACTAATTGATTTTAGCAAATCTGTGGGATCTCTAAAAATTTTTTACAATAGCCATCAAAAATCAAAAATAAAGTTCTCTCTAGAAATGAAATATTAATTATATATGTAGTAATGAAAATAATTTAATTCTCACTATATTGACTTTTCTGAACAATAAAAACAATATAAACAAAATAATTATTCTTGGCTTATGTTCACAAATTTGAAAGGGGTCCTTTATCATATCTCTCCCCATTATTTTTCTAAAGAATGTATTTTTTCTAATGTGGTTTTATTATCCGGAATTTTTTTCCATAAAGCTGCCTGCAATCTTCTTCAGTGTTTCATTTTATGACTTAAAATTTGAAAATGTGACACTTTATTTACTCTTCCTTGTAAAACACAGTATTTTAAATAAAGAATACCCTCTCTCTACTGGTGCTGGGATACATGGTAAGCTCAGAGTAAATTCTGTTAATTGAGGATGTTCTCAATTCTATCTCTCTCTCTTTCTTATTTTTCTGGCAGTGTTGGGAGATAATGTACTGTTAACTATTTGAGCTAATTTTTTTTTTTTAAACTATTGTCTTTTCCCCTTCATTCAAATCATCTTTGTTTTAAAATACTTTTGTAAGACAAAAGTCTCTAATATACTCATCTCCATTTATAATTCTTTTGATTATTGTAAAAATTTTGAGGCTATAAAATTATAAGCCTTCTCAATTTTTCACTTCTGTATAAAATATGAATTTTTTCCAATAACAAAAGGGGCTGTATCAAAATATGCTCCCCACAAATTAAAATATTCTAAAACACAATTATAGAGTTCCACAATCAAATCTTGCATAAAGAGTGAGCTCTCATCGCCTAATATATTCAGTTCCTTTTTGCTTTTGTAGGGATCAATTTCAATGCCCTCAAATTTGTAAGCTTTATTTCCAATCATTTCAATTTGTGAAAAGCCTCAAAATTTGAAGGCTTTTTTGGTGCTCCATGTGTTGACTGCTTTGATTAAAGATTTCAAGCTGATTCTAAACAAAATACAACCAAAATTTAGAGAACTTGTTTACAGAAAGCATGTTACCATTATAGGATGGTTTGGTTGCATCACAAAGAAATATTTCAAAAAGACACTTCTAAACTCCAACTGATGTCAGGCAGTAAAGAGAGAAAGAATTTACTGCTATGCTGAAATGATTTTTATATTCAATTATTTAGTAATCTAGTTACTTTGTGTAAATGTAAAAATATTTCTAATATGATCAGTGCATTACTACAAACTTTTGTATGCCATTATGAACTCTGGGAGCACAAGAGCCAATTCCTAGAACATATGTGCTCCAAAGTTTGTTCATTTAGTAGCGAAACTGTTTAATCATGATGCTGTGCTCTACCAACATTTGTTTCTGTATTATCACCTTCCACACACGAATTATCTTCAGTGTTGAACTTAAAGTAGATTTATAATAATATTTACAATAATGCCAAATGTTTCAACATTTACAGAATGAACTTCCAAAAACTTTATTATTATTATTTTTTAATAAATTTATTTATTTATTTTTGGCTGCATTGGGTCTTCATTGCTGCGTACGGGCTTTCTTCTAGCTGCAGTGAGCAGGGGCTACTCTTTGTTGTGGTGCGCGGGCTTCTCATTGCGGTGGCTTCTCTTGTTGCAGAGCACGGACTAGGCGTGTGAGCTTCAGTAGTTGTGGCACGTGGGCTTCAGTAGTTGTGGCTTGCGGGCTCTAGAGCGCAGGCTCAGTAGTTGTGGTGCACGGGCTTAGTTGCTCCGCGGCATGTGGGATCTTCCCGGCCCAGGGCTTGAACCCGTGTCCCCTGCGTTGGCAGGCGGATTCTTAACGACTGCGCCAACAGTCGTTAAACTTTATTATAGTACATGAAATGAGTTAAATAATCAAAACTTTATTGGAATTAACTTAATTGATATTTTGTTTGGAGTATCTAATATTACTAATACAAAACAGGCATAATTTTAATGTTTGCAAGTGTCTTCTGCTAATGAAATCAACATATTAATAGCCATCACTTCCTTTTTGCACATGTAAAAGAAAACTTGGGATTAAAGTGGGGAAAATTAATTAACAACAACAGTCATTGGATCTAAATGAAAAGTCATGCCTCATAGAATGGCATGCACGTGCATCTTCTGTAGCTACACATGTGGAATGATCATCTTTGGGCATAGTTCTTTTAAACTTGCTACTAAGTTTTTCAATAGATGTTGATGTTTTTTCAACATGTGTATCTTCTGGTTTTGGCCCCTGTGGTGAATATTAATGTCAGCACACATTCTATGCAATTAACATTCTGTGTTAATGTCAACAAAAGTTCTTCACCAACTGTTTCCTGAGAAATGGAAATTCAGAACTTAATGTTGAACTTGCATTTTCATTTTTTGAGTTTGTTGCTACCAAAAGAGTTTATTGAAAAATAGAAATGTTTTGTCAAACAATAAATAAGTAATTTAAAGGCACATAAATAGTTTATATGCTTTAAGGTAGGACTACTCAGCCTCCATTCTTTTGTGTATTTTTCTTACATCCAACCTATGAGTCCTCACATTCCTCACTGACACTGTCATTTGTGCCTTGTGCTTCTCTTAGTTCACGGCATGGGCCACAGATCGGCAGGCTGTTGTACCCCGCCTGGGTCCAGAAGGAGTTAGTTTTCCCCAGCTGCTTGTGTCTGAGCATCTTTGTTTTACCAGCTAGCAAATAGCACGTTGCTCCTGAGAGCAAGGATGTAGTTATGCTGTATCACAAAAGGGTCAGGGAAGAAGTGATGTGTTACCACTGATGTCTTTCAGATTTAACCAAGTGTTAAAGTGAGAACTCCACTCACTGGTTATGTGACTCACATACGCTGAGCTGAAACCAAGACAGATGCTAGGAGTACAAAGCAAGAGGTCTATCACACCCATTCCAACTTATTTTGAATCAACTATTAGTAATATTACCTCATTTTTAAAAAGGAAAATTCTGGGACAAATGTTAAACCAGATGGTATACCAGGACAGCAGGCATAAAGCAGGGAAACTGGTACATATGGTCACCTTAGCTATAATAAGAAGCAAAGACATGGGGCTGTAGCTGGAGGGAGGTATAAGGTTAAATGAGTGTGTTTGGGGACTTCCCTGGTGGTCTAATGGTTAAGAACCCGTCTTGCAATGATAGGGAGCCAGTTTGATCCCCTGTTGGGGAACTAAGATCCCACATGCTGCGGGGCAACTAAGCCTGCACGCCGCAACTACTGAGCCCACCCACTCTGGAGCCCGCGCTCCACAACTAGAGAGAAGCCCGTGCACCGCAATGAAGTGCCTGTGCGCCAGAACGAAAGATCCCGCATGCCGCAACTAAGACCTGATGCAGCCAAAAAATAAGTAAATAAATATTTTTTTTTAAAAAAAGAGTGTGTTTGTTGTTGGTTTTTAAGGTGAAAGAGACTAGGGAATGCCCAGAATGTTACAGCATTTGGGGTAAAGGACGTCTAATGCAGACTTACAACTTTTCTGGAAGACACCATCCTTGAACTAGTTTTGACTAGCATAGTAGTTACCTGAGGAAGGTCTGAGTATGCATCATCACAGTGGAGGGACCATCACAATAAAGACATGTTAAAGGAAGCGAAACTCTAAGAACAGATGCAGACTTCTAGGGAGGATTTATGTAGAGGAGCAGAGAAATAGTCAAGGAAAGACTCCTGAGAAATGAGAAGACAGGGAGAGAAAAAAGAATTATCTAGGCAGAATGAGAAAGGTCAAGGTTAGAAGAGCACAGGGTCATTGAAGCCAAAAGAAGAATTTGAATGTGAGAGAATGACCCACAGAAGTGGGTAGAAGGCCAGGAATGGTAGATTTGGTCATGGAGAGGTCACTTGGTGACTTGGAGCACCGTGGGATGTGGGTGGGAGCAGTGGTGGTGGAGGTCTCTGTGTGGCTGGAGACATCCTTATCCTCAAAGAGTAGAAGACTGCCTAAGATGTGAAGAAGTAGGAACAAACTGCAGAGCTTGGCTGCAAAAGATAAGGAGGAAATAAAGCATCCATCAGAAAGGGGCATGTGATCCTGGGGCGATGTCATTGGTTTTGTTTAAGAATGAGAGAGACTTGTGTCTGCTTTTAAGTTGAGGGAAAAGTTTACTCAGAAATAGACAGGTTCAAGAAATAGAGGAGATATTGTTAGAGGAAGGCCCCCCAAAAGACCAGAAGGGATGACAGGGGCAGATGAGGAGGGGCTGTTTATGAACTTGATGACCACATTACATTTTGCAACTATAACTTTAATTGTTTACTTATTTATTGTCCTTGTCACCAATTAGCGAGTCAGCCCATGAGGACAGGTACTATTTCTGTTCTATTTAATCCTGTGTACCTAGTGCTTAGTCCACGTGGTAAGGGCTCAGTTAATTTTTGCTAGTGAATTAAATGAATGAAAAGACTGGTCATTTTCTGAGGCTACAGGAGACTTCAAAATATTGGATTAGACATTCCAACCGAAATTATAATAAATATAAAAAGTAAATCATACTACAACTTTAAGTGATTATTTTTATTCAGAGTAGGAGCACAGACTGTAATTCAACCTTGAGGGGGCTGCAATTGAGCCCCCCCCCAAATATACCTACATTATTTTGTCTAATACTTTCAAGAACTTTATGCTAAAGATGTTGTTATATTGCATTTTCACTGGTGAGAAAACCAGCAGCTTGTCTGCAACAATCACATAGCAGGTAGATGGTAGGGGCAGGATTTGAACCCAGCTCGGTCAGCCTCCAAAGACCATGTTTACTCTGTCTTGTTGGTGCTCTGAGGATTCATCATTTTCAATCGTTTCTGGACATTTTAATGTTTCTTTTGATTGTACTTTGAAGGGTTTTTTGAATGACTGACAATTGCCTGAAATGCTCACTAGAATGTAAACTCTATGAGGGCAGGCAGGAATTTATTTATTTATTTATTCTGGTCAGTTTCATTCCATGCAATGTATTCCCAGCAGCTGGAATAGTTTCTGGGCCATGGTGTGTACTTAATAAATATTTGTTGAATTGGTGAAAGTATGAATAAAATACTTCTGGGCATGCTTCTTCCTTCTAGGTTACATCTTTAAGGTCTGCTGAAATGTATGCTTCTGGGGGAGGTACCAGTTTCAACTCTTGCTGTTCACTGAATCAATGAAGGATATCAAGGCAGGTGGCAGAGAAATCTTTGAGTGGAGGGCTTGAGGAAACTGGTCCATGAATGAACATGCGTTAGTTGAGTTTATCTCCTCTGACACTTGGCCAAGGCCTGACGTAGAGGGACCATCTTCATGATAACTCATCACTCAACATACCAGTGAGGTTTTGTTTTTTTTAATTAATTTATTTTATTTATTTATTTTTGACTGTGTTGGGTCTTCGTTGCTGGGCGTGGGCTTTCTCTACTTGCGGTGAGCGGGGGCTACTCTCCGTTGTGGTGCACGGGCTTCTCATTGCAGTGGCTTCTCTTGTTGCGGAGCACAGGCTCTAGGCATGCGGGCTTCAGTAGTTGTGACACGCAGGCTCAGTAGTTGTGGCTCGCGGGCTCTAGAGCGCAGGCTCAGTAGTTGTGGCGCACGGGCTTAGTTGCTCCGCGGCATGTGGGATCTTCCCAGACCAGGGCTCGAACCCGTGTCCCCTGCATTGGCAGGCGGATTCTTAACCACTGCGCCACGAAGGAAGCCCAACATGCCAGTGAGTTTTAACTCTGGGTGTCTGAAAAGTGACTGGCCGATGCTGATCTACTCAATGTAAAAGAAAATGGATTTTCCCTAAGTTCAAGTGGTAATTCTCACAAATATTTGTCATGTTCATTTATAAATAAAATGATATTTCAGGTAAGTGATAGCAACAAGTGTATGGAAAGCTACTAGGTATTTAGATTGGTGTAAGACAATTTAATATTTACAATGATTCTTTTATTCATTCAATAAGTATTTAGTTGGCACCTCCTGTGGTCCAAGCACTAATGAATATTGTGTTGCTATATATTACTTGTAGCTATAGAGAATGCTTGACTTTCAAACACAGTAACTAGAACTAATTACTGATGCAGATTATACAAAGCTAATCTGAATTAACTTTGAATGCAATCTATTTCTGCTATCCTGGTTCCCCACCTGAGAGATGATGATATTAGTGTAGGGACATACTTGGACCCTCAGAGTTGGTATAAAGATCATTTTAAAATGAAAATATTTGAGCTACAGAAGCTACAGCAGGAAATCTTCTCTGAACTTCCCCTTATCTGACTAAAGTGGAACCTCCTGAAGGTACACCTAACATTAACCCCTCGGAAGGAGTTTCCAGAAAATTCAGTTGTCGTGGAGACTGACTACCCGTTCCCACAAGCATCGAAAAGCCCAACAGAACCTTCCATGCTTTCCCACTGAAGTCCTAAACCAGCCCCTACCTTTGTTAAGTTAATATATATAAACCTTACTCATTGCTAAGCAACTCCCACACATATGTGTAAATAAATCTTGTCTTCTCTCCCGTTAATCTGTCAGTTAATTTGCAGGCCCCCAGGCACCAGACCCAAGTCAGTAGAGAAAAAATTTTCCTCCCAATATTAACCTATTTTTGTCTAGCAGTTCATAGCAAAAGTAAATTTTTAACAATACAGTACAGTAAATTCAAGTTATGCTTAACATTTATAACTTTCACCAGTGGCTATAGAGGAAAACACATCCCAGGGACATAGTGTTTAACACTGTCTGTATTTGAATACTGACTGCCCACTTGCTAACCATGACCTTGAACAAGCAATTTAATCTCTCAGTGCCTCAGTTTTCTTACTCATAAAATGGGAATAAAAATAGTACCTCGTGGGATGGTTATGAAAATAAAATGAGATAACATGCAAAGCTTTTAGACTAGGGATGCGTGAATAGTAAGGGCTCAAATACATATTATTATTCCAAGGTCTCCATAGGGGTGGGGGTGGTGTCTTGGCCACGCCGCACAATGATTGTCTCTAAACACCAGTTATCTGCTGGTTTCTTTACTTTAAGTAGTTTCCTGACCTAAGGGAACATTCCTGAATTAATGTTAGTGTTGTGACAGAGAAAGTTCTTTTTTTCCCCAGGATATCAGTGTGTACTTCTCTATAATTTTTTTAAAAGTAATTTATGATTTCTGAATATTTGGGCCTCATTATGGACACTTGTAAAGTTTTGAACATTTGAAACTACCCTAAATGTCAGCACACTTTGAAAGGTTTATTAGCAATGCAAATGTGAAACTAGCAGTACTGTGAATAATTACAATAAAGAGAGCAATTATACCCACTAACTAGGACTTGCAGGCCATTCAGGTTTCTAGAACTTGGCTCTGATGAGTTAGAGAAGCAAAAGGAAAGAAAGATAGAATGATCTATTTCTAAGTGTACAGAGTTTAGCTAATCTTGATTACCTGAAGTCAGGGTCAATACTCCTACGGTTAATAACAATGACTACCATTTATTGATAACCAAATGTTAGGATCCCTGCTAATCTTTTTATAGACATGATCTCATTTGACCTTTAATGAAACCCAGTAAGATAGGTATTATTATTTCTGATAAACAAAGGAGGAAACTGAGTGTTTTAAGGTTTAAATAACCTGTCTAAATTCAAATGTCTAGTAAGTGGTGGAAGTTCTATTTGAAGCCACCTAAGAGTGTCTGTTCTAAAGCCAGAGTTCTTAACCACCACACTGAACGGCTCCCATGGTCTTAGTATTCATGTTGCATTTAGACAGCTTCTGTAGTTTATTTGCAGATGGGCTACACGTGGAGTTATATTTTATGCAATAAAAATTAAAATCTTAAAAATGGGCATAAGTGTATGTCTATACATGGAATATAAACAGACATTAACAACACAGAGAGCTTTACAAAAAATCCTTTATTTTGGTGACTGCAAAGGATATTAATTTCTCCTTCTTTTCATTCTTCTCTTCCAGTTCTGCTTCTTCTTCGTGTTTGTCTATGTCTTCATCTTCATCTTCGTCTTCATCTTCTTCTTTAACCACTCCCCCACAAAAGACTGGAGGAACATGAAAGGAGAATATTGCCCTGGTTGCAGAGGTTGACCTGAACATATGGAAAGGAATAACTCGTGAACCCCGAGATCCTTTCAACTGCCCTAATGTTCCCACACTTTGCTTTATCATCATTCATATTTACAATGTATCTTTCTTCTAAAGATCTCAAAGGCTCTGAAACTCATATTATTATCATAGGGCTGTGACTCAAATACACGCAAATTTAAATTTAAAAAGAGAATGATTAATTTTGGGGAGGCCCGGCTCACTTGGTGCTGAATTCCTTCTTTTTCTTGTGGTGAGCATGGGTTTTCTGAATCAGCTAGTGTGTCTCTCTGTAGTAGATGGGTGACCCAGCACCTCTCTTTGCTGAGTCAGAGGGTGCTGTATGCTCACGCTTCCTTCGGGCTGAGTGACTACATGAGGTTCTGTCACGCATACTTTTTATTCATGCAATGCATCAGGTAACAAGCAGAAGCAAAGGTTAATTTCCAGGGAATGCCAGCAGGACTACTCGCTCAAAGGAAATGGTTTGTGATAAAGAATCATCTGCAGCTAAAGGCTTTTATTCCCCTTCCCAGCTTGTTTCATGTTTAAATATTGCTTATATGGAAAAAAGCCAGTGATATTTTGAGTGTGTGTGCATTATTTTTTTAAGTCGAGGTGATTCTAATATGATCAGCAGAAATCATGAATGACTAATTTGGGTTCTGCTTATTACGAAAACATCTGTGTGATTTCTTTTTCTGATAAGTACGTTTGATTGTGGGTATTCCAGAAGATTCTGCTTTTTACATTTTAATACCCTCAGTAGATATTTATTTAGTCCTGATTGTGTGCAGAGCTCTGTACTAGACACTGGGGAGGGAGGTTATTGGAAGAGAAGAGGAAAGAGATATCAAGATGACTATAATAGAGGCTCGGCCCTCATAGGGCTGGAGGACGTGGCATCACATACACACATTACAAGGGTGGAAAGTGCTTAGTCTCTTATTTAAGCTAAGTGTGATAGGAAATCTCGTTTTCAAACTGGGACCCTAAGGCTGGAATTGTGGCTGCTAGTTCCTCTGGTCCTAGCAATATCTTTTCAGATCTTTTGATTCCAAACATTCATGCAAACATCACACTTCATTAATCCACCCAGGCTGGACTGATATTATCCAAGTTAACTGGACCTAATGGAAAATATGAAGAATAGGGGGAAACAATCTCCATAACAACTTAAACCTTTTTCATTTTTTAGGATTAGTGCTAACTTAGTGTGCTTTCTATTCTGAACAATATCTTCCTAACTCCTCTCTTCCCTGTTTGTCCCTATCCCGGTCGTAAAGCTACCAAGTAGCTGTTTAGAAATAATCATTAATCAGGAGGAGAAATAAAGAAAGAGTGGTGTTAAAGTATTGACATTTTCACCATGAAGGAGAAGGGAGGGGGGAAGAATTTTTCTAGGGGGACGTTAAAACACTCTCATAGAATCTTAGAATCAGGAGGAAGCTCAGAGATTGACTTGAATATCCTTCCAGTAGAAAATTCCCTCTTTCCGATCCCTGTGAGTTGCTCAAGGAGGCTTCCAGTATTTCAAATGACTTTCCAGTGACTCCTTTTGGGTGTCCCACTCTCATCAAGGATTAGTCAGGTGTTCTCAGTTGCAAGTGACAGAAAGCTGAGTCAGTGTAGCTTAAATAAAAATAGGAATCTATTGCTCTGTGTAAGTGGGTAGACATAGCCGAACACAGGAATTTATAGACTTACATGAACTATCTTGTCTCCTCTTTCCTCTGTGTGGGTTCAATATCAAGCATTCTCTTCTCATGTTGTGGCAGTGATAGGCTTATATCATCCTTTCAACTAGGGATTGTAGTGAAAAGTCCAAGCCTCTTTCTTAAAAGAATGTGGGGCAAAAAAAGCAACCCAGGGTCACTGAGGTCATATGTCCCCTCCTGAACCAGGGGGATGGATTACTCTGGCCAGTCCCTGACACTAAGGGGTGTGGTCAATGCCACTTGAACTGTGTAGATTTAAGAAGGGGCAGGGTTGTTTCCCAAGAATTGTTAGGTATCCAAACACATGTATATCTACTACGTGCCTCTAACTCAACAAGTCCAAAACAGAACTCTTCAACTCTTCTTCTTTAATTAGCTCTTCCATCTCTGTTCTCTTCTCAGAGAATGGTTGCCATCTCCTGCCTAGTTGGCCAAATTTGGGAACACCCTAGACTTTCCCCTTTTTTGTAACCTCCATAACCAATCACCACGTCTTTTCTGTTGGACTTTTTGATAGTTCTCAAATCTGTCCACTTCTATCCAATCTGATTATACAATCTTTGTTCAGGGTCACCATCATCTCTGGATTTCTATAAGCCTCCTAATTGGTCTCCCTGCCTTCAGTCTGAAGGGGTGTTCTGTAATCTAAACACATTCCTCACTGGAAAACACAGTAACCTTTTCAAATGAAAATTCTGATCATTTTACAGCTCCTTTTAAATATGGATTTCATTGCCCTCAGGATAAAGTGCAAAACTCTTTGCATGATTGAACATGTCCTTCATGATCTGACCACTGTATGTTCCAGTGCCACAGAAGAAAAATTTATTTTGGTTGTCAGTTTTACTTAGTGGTAATTAAAAACCTTATTTTTATAGTAATGGATTTAGCATGAAGCAGAATGCAAAATTTGAATTGTTTTAAGAGAAAATAATTAGGGAAATGTGTGGCACTCACTGAGATCTGGCTCGTCTTTCTTTCTGGGCCCATGGATGGATTATCCTTGAAACCTAAAGTTGAATGCCTGGCTCTGTCTAATGATTCATGAGCAGATGATTTAATCGCTGGTGTGAAGCCTTCCAGAGCTTTCTTCTCTTTTGATAACGTGATTTTCAATATTTCAGATAGCGACTTCTTCAAGCTTGGAACTTGAAAGGAAAGTGACACTAAACAGTTTCCTCAGTCAGCTTGTAATGAATATGAAGTGGGAGTAAGAAGAACCCTTCTCTGTTTTAGGCAAATATTGAGGATGTTTGTTACAGCAGCACAATCTAGCCTATCCTGTCTGAGACAATAGATCTGTCCTCTCCAATTTCATGGAGGTAGTTCTGTCTATTCTGCTGTTAGGAGTTCAGGTGCACTTTGAGAAGTACTGCTTTATGGCATCAAGCTGAGTACTATTGTATACTAGATGTTCAAATAATGTTTCTAGAAGAAAATTTATTCTATTTTGAACAGTTTAAATGTGATCTCTTCTGGAGTTAGAAGGATATATATTTTTTGCTTTTTAAAATAATGATAATAGAGATTAATTATTAAAATGATGTGTGACTCACTTTATTTCTACTTTTTCCTTCACAAAAGGTAAATACTATTTTCGGGGAACATGTAATTTCAGCACATAGCCTAGTACTATTTAGCAGTCATAGTCCACAGCCTTTTTCCAAGTTTATTTTATAAATACCTGAGGAATTTTTAGCACATTTAAATGTGTTTCCTTCCTCATGATAGAAATGTGATGCCTCCATCCCTGTGACAAATACACAGAAATGGCTACGGGTGGACTTGTGTATTACACATATAGTACAATGTCTGTGTTTGAAGTTAATCTTTTCCCAAACAGGTTTAAGAGAGGTCTAAGTGAACGCTTGTAAATTTGAGTCAGTGTTGGCCAGCAGTAAAAAGGCAAGTAAGGAACCAGCAGATTTCAAGACAGTCCTGTATTGCTATAAAACTACTGGTATGCCCAACCCACCCTAAAGATCATTGCAATAGGCAACTGTGGGATTTATAAGGAACTAAAAGCTCTTACATTGAATTATAGCAAACCCAGCAATTAACAATGCTGAGGTAGGCTATAAGATTTCCCAGGGCTGATCAAATTCTCTTTCTAACTAAGTGAAGATTCTCTCCTGTTTAG
Source organism: Balaenoptera musculus (assembly GCF_009873245.2). Taxonomy (NCBI): domain Eukaryota; kingdom Metazoa; phylum Chordata; class Mammalia; order Artiodactyla; family Balaenopteridae; genus Balaenoptera; species Balaenoptera musculus. Next base: position 47,105,358 of record NC_045802.1, read on the forward strand.
GTTTGCATATTGTTTGGTCCCTGAAAGTTAAATATCCTCTACTGATTTTGCTTGCTGGTTATTGTTTCATTCATTCATGGGGCACATATTCAAGTTTTTAAAGGCAAATCTTTCCACATCTCTAAGTATGACAAGAGTTTCTAACCTGGGATAAAGTGAAAACTCTGTTACGATATTAGTATATGTATTTTCTGTATTGTTTAAATAGTCATATTTTTTGGGCTTCCCTGGTGGCACAGTGGTTGAGAGTCTGCCTGCTAATGCAGGGGACACGGGTTCGAGCCCTGGTCTGGGAGGATCCCACATGCCGCGGAGCAACTGGGCCCGTGAGCCACAACTGCTGAGCCTGCGCGTCTGGAGCCTGTGCTCCGCAATAAGAGAGGCCATGATAGTGAGAGGCCCGCGCACCGCGATGAAGAGTGGCCCCCGCTTGCCGCAGCTAGAGGAAGCCCTCGCACAGAAACGAAGACCCAACACAGCCCCCCCCAAAAATAAATAAATAAATAAATAATAATTAAAGGTGCTAAAAAATAAATAAATAAATGTATAAAAAAAATAGTCATATTTTTATAAATGCTTTTTGAAAGAGTGGTACAATTATAAAGGTAAGTTTGTACAGAAAACCATCTTGCTTAACCTTTAAATTCAATCATTATGTACAACTGTGATTATAGATCTGTCTGATTCAGGAAAAAGTGTCCATTTTTATTTATTTCTAATGTTAATTCAATAGATTCAACTGCTACTTTCTCCAAGAACTGTTGTCTATTTAATTGCATCCATATACAGCTTAAGCAGTTCAGTTTTTGTATAAATGCTCTCTTCTTTCCTCTCTCTCTTTCCTTCCACATATATGCACACCTAGTCCAAGTAACAGAAATGGAAATGATTTAAATCTAATTGTATTAGTAATAAATTATGTATGTACTATTAAGAGGTGTTCATTCTGGTGTTTTTACAGGAACTTTTCAGATTTTCTCAAATGTTTAAATTCTTTATTTTTTATGGTGTAGGAAGGCTCTTTTATAATAACTGTCATCTCTTTCATCAGAATGGCCCCTAAAGTCCCTTAAAGGCAGGAACTACATGTTTTTCAACTCCTCCATTTATAGACTCTAATATAAAAATTTTAAGCATTTAATATTTTTTTCCATTAAATAGATTAGACTATTTCACCTTTTTTCTTTTGAAGCTCATTTATGTAATAACTAAGTGATTAATTTAAAAATTAAACCAGATGTTTATTATATCTCAATAAAGCTGGGAGAAAACTAAATTAAACTTTTATTATAAGTTCCACAAGACCTGTATTTCCATTGGTATTTGTCATCATTACTATAGAGAACCCAAGGCACCATTTGTAGTGTCTAGAATTTAATCAAGGTATCGTTCTTCTTTTGCAGTGGAGTGCCTGGGGGTGGGTGGGTGGAAGGAGTTCACCTTGGGTTCAGGCAGTAAGAGGCTGCAATGCCTGTGGAGAAAATTAAAGACAACTTAAAGCCAACTAAATGCCCGTCTGCTTTTATTACAACCACACACCAGCATTTCTAAACAATATCAGCGATCAATGACTCTTCCCCACTGGGGTATACTGCTTCAGAGTCTTCCTCTCTTTTTATTTATTTTTAAACTTTTTTTTATTGGAGTATAATTGCTTTAAAATATTGTGTTAGTTTCTGCTGTACAATGAAGTGAATCAGCTACATGTATACATGTATCCCCTCCCTCTTGGACCTCCCTCCCCCCCTCCCCCCCATCCCACCCCTCTAGGTCATCACAGAGCACTGAGCTGAGCTCCCTGTGTTATACAGCAGGTTCCCACTAGCTATCTATTTTACACATGGTCGTGTATTTATGTCAAACCTAATCTCCCAATTCGTCCCACCCTCCCCTCCCAACCTGTGTCCACATGTCTGTTCTCTACATCTATGTCTCTATTCCTGCCCGGCAAATAGGTTCATCTGTACCAGTTTTTCAAGATTCCACATATATGCATTAATATACGATATTTGTTTTTCTCTTTCTGGCTTACTTCAGTCTGTATGACAGACTCTAGGTCCATCCACATCACCCAGTTCTTTGGACCACAATTTTTTCAAGCTAAATTCCTCATTATTTTACAGATGTTAAGTATTTCAAAGCACTAACATTTTACAAAAAGAATTTTGCAGACTCTCAGCAGATCTTCAGTTTCAGAGTTAAGTCATCTCAAGAAAGGGAGTAGTTTTGTCTTCATTTGGTGATGATAAAGAAGATCCATTTACTTTAATTCTGGGCTCAAAAAGCTGAGGGCTGTTCTGGAGAGGCCTTTAGAAGGGTAACTGAGCCCTCAAAATTTCTGAAGACTTTCCAGCATCTTCCTGATCCCTGACCAGATCTTCTCTTCTCTAGCTACCTTACTGTAAATGTCAGTGGCTCTACTTGGCAACTAAAGGTAAACCAAGGTAGCTGACAAGAATTGGGAATCTCTCCACAAAGAACAATGCTTGAGTAATTAAGATAGCAATACATCATTTTTATAGTTCTCATAATGTGTTTGCCTAGGACATCACCACAAATTATTCACAGCATGTGATTTTATTTTATTTTAAAATTTATTTCATTGAAATATAGTTGATTTACAATGTTGTGTTAATTTCTACTGTACAGCAGAGTGATTCAGTTATATATATGTGTATAAGAATAAGAAAAATAATGTGTGTGTATATATATATATATATATATATATATATATATATATATATACATTCTTTTTCATATTTTTTTCCATTATGGTTTATCACAGGATATTGAATACAGTTCCCTGTGCTATACAGTAGGATCTTGTTGTTCATCCATTCTATATATGCTAGTTTATACCTGCTAACCCCAACTCCCAATGCATCCCTCCCCGACCTTCTCCCCTTGGCAACCACAAGTCTGTTCTCTATGTCTGTGAGTCTGTTTCTGTTTCATAGATAAATTCATTTGCATCATATTTTAGATTCCACATATAAGTGATATCATATGGTATTTGTCTCTCTCTTTCTGATTTACTTCACTTAGTATGCTAATCTCTAGGTCCATCCATGTTGCTACAAATGGCATTATTTCATTCTTTTTTATGGCTGAGTAGTATTCCATTGTATATCTATATATATATATATCTATATGTATATATCTCACATCTTCTTTATCTATTTATCTGTCGATGGATATTTAGGTTATTTCCATGTCTTGACTATTGTAAATAGTCACAGCATGTGATTTTACTTCATTGAAAACATTAAGCGAACAATTGTAATGATGCCTTTTTCCTCTCACAACTGTTCAATCATTTATTATAACTTTTAATATTCTAACAACTATGTGTGAAAGCTTAAAGCAACGGAGAACAAGGTGATTGGAATACATTTATTCTCTATTTGCTTAGAAAGGCAGTGCTTTATGGTAAAAAAAAAACCGTTGACTCTAGATCTACCATTAACTAATTGTATGGTAACTTTCAGCAAATCAGTTAACCCCTTAGAACCTGCATTTCTTCATCTGAAAAGGGAGAATGACAGTAGCTAGTGTAACCCTCCTGTGGGGCTGTTGTGAAAAGCAAGGTAAACAATGTAGGTGAAATGACTTTGAAAACTGTTAAGCATAGCTGGCAAACTCACAAGTCTACAGGGGCCAGCAGGCAACCCAAAAGTGTAAATCAGGCTCACTGTAACAATAAGGGCAATGGGGTATATAGTTGGCCTGGAGAATGCGGCCCATGACTAAAGCCATTCAAATGTGCTTATTTATTTTGTAAAATGTACCAATCAAGCAAAGCAGTCTGAGTGTCACTAGTTGTGACTTTAATTCAAAAATTTAATACGGATGTAAGGGTTGTATTGATAGGGATGTATATTATGCCCATTTCCTCAAAATGAAAGAAAAAGAAGTTAGCCATTGAATATGCTTATCTAGCAGCAGAAGGGATTTGGGTAAGATATTAAGGAAAGCTTTCCAAATACTTCAATAGTATATTATCCACATGTCAGCTTGGAATGCAGATACAGTTATAGAGTCCCCACAAGTCTGTGTTGGAAGAAAGCCCTATATCTTCCTCTTGAGTCCTCTCCTGTCTCCTGCCCAACTATCTAGATCCCTGAGGGGGACCCAAGGTGGCAGTGGGTAGGAAAGAGTGAACAGGAACTGTTGTCCTGGTTCTTCACTGTTTTGGCCACTGTCCCATGTTACTGTTGAACACAAGTCTAAATAGTTAACAATCCATGAGATCATCACAGTTCTGGCCTCACACGAGTGTATAAAAATAAGCAGTTCACAGACCCCAAATCGGTCATTCCAGGCAAAACAATGTTCCTACCATTCCTGTACTTAGTGTTGCCAAAGACCACAGTAGAAGCTCAAGGTATCAGAATGAAGAAGAAAATCTTGGTTTTATTTATGGGTCAATTAATTTATGTTAATTGTCTGGAATGATAACCTAAAACTTAAAATCAGTTGAGAGAAATTTCCCAGAAAGAGGTTGATTTTGATCTGTGTATTTACCAGATCTTGGGGAAAAGCTACCCTGCATACCGGCTCCTCTGTCAGCGAGAGATATTTGAGACACTCTTCTTGGAAAATGTAGATTTGCTTCCTCGGTTCCCATGTCTGTTTCAGCCTGACAGTCCCTTTCAGCAAATTCCTGAACTGCAGCTGCTGCTGATGTTTCTGAAGCTTCTATCCCTGGGACCCGATGAGGAAAAATATACTTCTGCCTCAAGACACTCTCTTTCTTCTGCATTTGAATATTGCAGGCCTCATGTGGCATTTCTTTCTGCTGTATTGTTTTCTACAATGTAGGGCAAGCCTGTAGGGTTTTCTTTCCCTCTGCCCTCTTTGGCTCCATTCAGGAAGATTCTGTTGAATTTGAAGATTGGTCTACTAAACACCTTTCCTGGTTTTTTTGTTTTGTTTTCCAAAATTTCCAGCCATCGCACCAAAATGTTGAGATTTTCAGGGGCCTACCTAAGTTCTGAACCAACTGAGAAATAAGACAACAGAGGGTGGGGGGCAGGGCACCAAAATTACCTTTATTACTGATAAAGTCTAAATTGGAGAATATAAGTGTATTAGTTCTGTAAGGCTGCTGAAACAAAGAATCACAAACTGAGTGGCTTAAAAGAACAGAAATGTGTTGTCCCACAGTTCTTGAGGTTAGAAGTCTGAAATCAAGCTGTTGGCCATGCCATGCTACCTCTGAAAGCCATATGGGCGAATCCTTCCTTGCCTCTTTTAGCTTCCGGTGTTTGCCAGCAACCTTTGGCATTCCTTGGCTTGTAGATGCATTGCTCCAATCTCTGCCTCCATTGTCACATGGCCGTTTTTTCCTTGTGTCTTTACCCTTCTTATACAGACACCAGTTGTACTGGATTTGGGACCACCCTAATGACCTCAACTTGATTACATCTGCAAAGACCCTATTTCCAAGTGAGGTCATATTCATAGGTACTTAGGGTTAGGACTTCAAAATACCTTTTGGGGGTACACAGTTTGACCCATTACAATAACTTAAGGTGAGAGCCAAATGGACAAGCTACTGAACCTCAAAACTGGGCAGATTTACTTGTCCGGTCATGGCACTCTATTTTGGGACAGGACTCTTCATATCGAGTAAAATTTTTGGCATGGAGAGCAGAGAGGAACTCTTATTCCTTGGGGTAATATATACTATAGAGTAAAAACAAAGCACCCAAGATACAATAAGGAAGCATAAAAAGCATTCACAAACAAGATTTTAAAAGATTGAATACATTCATTTTATCAGTAAATAAAACTGATTTAAAGACTCTTAGATAAAGGTGTCCTAGATACTCAGTTGACTAACCTACAAAATAACAATAGCCAAGGTTTATCAACAAATATAACTAAAAAGAAAACAGGGATAACAATATTTTATACAACAAAATCATTAACCAGATTAAATTTATATTGCTGAACAACAATGGAGAAAGACACATGGAAAGAAATTTTACAAATGAGAGGAAAAATTGACAGGAGCAATAATTTAATCTCTCAGTCTTCCCAGAGCCTCCTTCCTGCCCCCTACTCCAAAATAATTGTGTACAGAATCTGAATAATGTAAGTTATGAGGATGAATTGATAATAATACAGTAAATAAAATAGACTATAATTCTTCTCAGGTGTTCATGGAATATTTCCAAAAGTTGGTCATATAATCGTTTTCATATGCATACACAAAAAGCCTTGAAAAATGAACCACATTCTCTTACTGCAGGATAATAAACCAGAAATAAATAATATAATTTAAAACAAAACTAAACCCTTTCCAAATATTTTAAAATTAAGAAACACTTCTCAGATCACTACTTACTCAAATTATTATAGTCTGAGTTAAAGATAATGAATACTAATCTATTTGGAAAAAATAGGTGGTGCCAAATTCCTACTTTGAAGCAAATCTTTAGTCCTACATGACAGAATAGAAGCAAAGCAATTAATTAAACACTCAACTAAAGGTGGGAGAGAAAGAACAATGAACACAAATTAGAGGGACAAATAAAATCAAAACACTCTAAAGAAGTTTGTTATTCTAACACTGAAAATGATAGAGCCATGAAAATAATTCCAGGCAAACATATGTAGTTACTAAATATGAGCCTGAGACAGTGGGGTTGACAAGCAATTTTATTTACTGCTCCTCTTTATTTACCACTATTTTACAAGATTCTGTTGTTTGAACTCTCAGGGTATATTTACCTAGTCAGAAAATAGGTTCTGGAGCAACTGAAAGAGCAAAGACTAATTTGAGAAACGGCAAAAGAAGAAGTAAGTAAAGTAGTAAATACGGGAAGGCCAGTGCAAATCTGGATAAGAGAATAGTTTAAGCATAACTGATGTTAAAAAAGTATTTGCAAATGACAAACCCTGCACATGGAAAAAAAAAAGTAAGAAAAAGAAAGCAAGAAAGTAAAAAGGTTAACATAGGAGCACCAAAATATATAAAACAATTATTAACAGACCTAAAGGGAAAAACTGACAGCAACACAATAATAGTAGAGAACGTTAACACCCTACTTCAGTGGCCAGATCATCCAGACAGAAAGTCAACAAGGAAACAGCAGTTTTAAATGAAACCTTAGACCAGATGGATTTATAGATTTGTACAGAACATTCCATCCTAATGCAGCAGAATACACATTCTTCTCAAGGGCACATAGAACTTTCTCAAGGATAGACTATATGTTCAGTCAGAAAACAAGTCTCAATAAGTTTAAGAAGTTTGAAATCATATCAAGCATCTTTCCCAATCACAATGGTATGGAACTAGAAATCAACTACAAGAAGAAAGCTTAAAAAAAAAATCACAAATATGTAAAGACTGAACAACATGGTACTCAACAACTATTGGGTCAATGAAGAAATCTAAGGAGGAATCAAAAATTACCTGAAGACAAATGAAAATGAAAATACCAAATATCAAAATCTACAGGATGAAGTAAAAATGGTACTAAGAGGGAAGTTTGTAGCAATACAGGCTTAGCTCAAGAAACAAATGAACAAAAAACTCAAATAAACAATCTAACTTTACAGCTAAAGGAACTATACAAAGAAGAACACACAAAGCCCAAAGTCAGTAGAAGGAAGAAAACAATAAAGATCAGAGTGGAAATAAATGAAATAGAGACTAAAAACAAGCAAATGAACAAACAAACCATAGAAAAGATCAATGAAACTAAGAGTTGGTTCTTTGAAAAGATAAACAAAATTGACAAAACTTTAGCTAGACTCAGAAGAAGAGAGAAAAGTCTGATAAATAAAATCAGAAACAAAAGAGGAGAAATAACAATAGATACCACAGAAATACAAAGGCTCTTTAAGAGAATATTACGAACAGCTACATGCTAACAAATTGGACAACCTAGAAGAAATGGACAAATTCTTAGAATCATACAGCCTTCCAAGACTGAATGATAAAGAAATAGAAAATCTGAACAGGCTGATCACTAGTACAAGAACTGAAACAGTAATTAAAAAGCTCCCCCATAAAACAAAAGTCCAGGACCAGATGGCTTCACAGGTGAATTCTACCAAATGTTTAGAGAAGAGTTCACACCTATCCTTCTCAAACTATTTGAAAAAATTGAAGAGGAAGGAATGCTTCCTAACTCATTAGCAAACTAAATACAACAATACATTCAAAGAATCACACATCATAATCAAGTGGACTTTATTCCAAGGGTGAAAGAATGGTTCAACATTCACAAATCAATAAACATGATACATCACATTAACAAAATGAAGGATAACAAAAACCTTATGGTCATCTCAATAGATGCAGAAAAAACATTTGACAAGACTCACCACCTATTTATGATAAAAACTCTCAATAAAGTGGGTATAGAAGGAACATACCACAACATAATAAAGGCCATATATGACAAACCCACAGCTAACAACATACTCAATGGTGAAAAGCTGAAAGCTATCCCTCTAAAATCAGGAACAAGATGAGGAATCCCATTCTTATTCAACATAGTATTAGAAGTCTTAGCCAGAGTAAGTAGGCAAGAAAAAAAAATAAAAGGATCAAAATTGGAAAGGAAGAAGTAGAACTGTCACTATTTGTGGGTAACATAATTTTATATATAGAAAACTCTAAAGACTCCACCAGGCTGCTCTCACCTTCTGAGATGGCCCACACTCTGTCTGTGTAGTGTGTTTCTCCCAGGGCCGCTCTCACCTTCTGAGACAGACCACATTCTGCCTATGGAATGTGTATCTTTGCTTTCACTTTACTATGGCTTGCTCTTAAATTCTTTTCTGGGCAAAGCCAAGGAACCTCACTTGGCAGCCTGTCCCAGGAACTTGCCCAAGACCTGGAATACAACCATCCTCACAAGCCTCATTTTCCCAAAACTTCTTTACAAAAGATATTAATATATACTTCTTACCTATCAAAAAAAAGAAATCCACCAAAAAACTTAGAAATAATAAACAAATACAATGAAGTTACAGGATATAAAATCAACATAAAAATATGTTGCATTTCTGTACACTAACAATGAATTAGCAGAAAGAGAAATTAAGAAAACAATCCCATTTACAATTACAACAAAAATAATGAAATAACCTAGGAATAAATTCAACCAAGGAGGTAAAAACCTGTACACTGAAAACTATAAGATATTGTTGAAAGAAATTGAAGAAGACACAAAGAAATGAAAGCTCATGGATTGAAGAATTAACATTATTAAAATGTCCATATTACCTAAAGCAACCTACAGATTCAATGCAATCCTTATCAAAATCCCAAGGACATTTTTCACAGAAATAGAACTCCAAATTCTAAAATGCATATGGATCCAGAAAAGACCCTGAAAAGCCAAAGCAATCCTGAGAAAAATAAATAAACCTGGAAGTAACACACACTCCAATTTCAAACTATATTACAAAGCCATAGTAATCAAAACAGCATGGTATTGGTAGAAAAACAGATGCACAGGTCAATGGAACAGAACTGAGAGCTCAGAAATAAACCCACACATATATGGACAATTAATTTACAACAAAGGAGCAAAGAACATACAATGGAAAAAGGATAGTGTCCTCAAAAAATGGTGTTTGGGGGGCTTCCCTGGTGGCGCAGTGGTTAAGAATCTGCCTGCCAATGCAAGGGACACAGTTTCGAGCCCTGGCCCAGGAAGATCCCACATGCCGCGGAGCAACTAAGCCCGTGAGCCACAACTACTGAGCCTGAGCTCTAGAGCCCTCAAGCCACAACTACTGAGCCCACATGCCACAACTACTGAAGCCTGCATGCCTAGAGCTTGTGCTCCACAACAAGAGAAGCCACGACAATGAGAAGCCTGTGCACCACAACGAAGAGTAGCCCCCGCTCACCGCAACTAGAGAAAGCCCGCGCACAGCAACGAAGACCCATCACAGCCAAAAATAAATAAATAAATAACTTTATAAAAAAAAGAAAATGGTGTTTGGAAAACTAGATGGCCACAGCAAAAAAATCAAACTAGACCACTATCTCATAGCATACACAAAAATCAACTCAAAATGTATTAAATTGTATTATATCTGATAAGGGGTTAATATCCAAAATATACAAAGAACTCATACAACTCAACAACAACAAAAAAACCAAACAACTCATTTTAACTTCACTAAAAAATGGGCAGGGGAGCTGAATAGACATTTTTTCTGAAGAAGACATACAGATGGCCAACGGACACATGAAGAGATCTTCAACATTACTAATTATTAGGGAAATTCAAATCAAAGCACAATAAGATATCATGTCACACCTATTAGAATGACTATTATCAAAAAGGCAAGAAGTAACAAGTTTTGGCAAGCATATGGAGAAAAGAGAACACTCATGCACTGTTGGTGGGAATGTAAATTGGTGCAGCCACTATGGAAAACAGTATGGAGATTCCTCAAAAAATTAAGAATAGGACTACCATATGTCACAGATAACCCACTTCTGGGTATTTATCTGAAGTATTCGAAAACACTAATTTAAAAAGATATATGCAGCCCTGTGTTTGTTGCGGCATTATTTACGGAAGCCAACATGTGGAAACAACCCAAGGGCTCAGCAATGAATGAATGGATAAAGAAGGTGTGTATATATATATGATGGAACACTACTCAGCTGTAAAAAAGAGAAATCTTGCCATTTGAGACAATATGGATGGACCATAAGGGTATTATGCTAAGGGAAATAAGTCAGATGGAGAAAGACAAGTGCAGTATGATTTCATTCACATGTGGCATATAAGAAACAAACAAACACAAAATAAAAAACAAAAAAATGAACAAACCAAACCAAACAAAAGCAAACATGTAGATACAGAGAAGAGAGTAGTGGTTACCAGAGGGGAAGGGGTAGGGTGGGGATAGTGATGGTGAAATGGGTAAAGAGGATCAACTGTATATTTGATGGAAACATATGGATGGATGGATGGAAACAAAATTTTTGGTGGTGACCAGGCTATAGGGTATACAGAAATGGTGAAACTTACATAATGTTATACACCAATGTTACCTCAATAAAAAATAAATCTAAAATGAAAAAAAAGAAGAAGGAAGCTATTGTTCTGGGGTAGATATAGTTGTTTGTGGGGTAGATACCAACATTTCTGGTGGTTAATCTAGTCCGTATCTGCAGTGGGATACCTGATCCAGGAATTTTTTCATTACTGAAAGGTGTTACCCCACCCCCAACCCCAGCTTTATCGAGGTATAATTGACAAATAAACTTGTATATGTTAAAGTGTACACCATGATGATATGCATACATTGAGAAATACTACAATCAAGTTAATTAACACATCCATCACCTCATGTTGTTAGTTACCTTTTTTTGTTTGTGGTGAGAATGCTAAAGATTTACTCTCAGCACATTTCAAGTATATAATACAGTATTGTTAACTATAATCATTATACTGAATATTAGATTAGCAACTTTCAAATATGCAGTACAGTATTATTGACTATAGTCACTATGCTGTACATTAGATCCTCAGGACTTATTCATCTTATATTTGAAAATTTATACCTTTTAACTAACATTTCCCCATTTCTCCCAAACCCCAGCTCTAGACAACCACCATTTTACTCTGTTTTTAATGAGTTCGTCCTTTTTTTTTTTTTTTAGCATTCCACATAGAAGTGATACCATACAGTGTTTGTCTTTCTCTGCTTGGTTTATTTCACTTAGCATAATGCCCTTCAGTTTCATCCATGTTGTTACAAATGGCAGGATTTCTTTCTTTTTTATGACTCAATAATATTACTTTGTATATATCTAACACATTTTCTTTATCCATTCATTTGTCATGTCTTGGCTACTGTGAATAACGTTGCAATGAACACGGGAGTGTGAATGGCTCTTCAAGATACTGATTTTGTTTCCTTTGGCTATATACCCAGACATGGACTTGCAGTATTACAGCGGTCCCCAGCCTTTTTGGCACCAGGGACTGGTTTCGTGGAAGACAATTTTTCCATGGACCGTGACAGGGGTGGGGTGGGGATGGTTTCGGGATGATTCAAGCGCATTACCTTTATTGTGCACTTTATTTCTATTATTATGACATTGTAATATGTAATGAAATAATTATACAACTCACCATAATGCAGACTCAGTGGGAGCCCTGAGCTTGTTTTCACTTGCCACTCACTGATAGGTTTTCAATAACAGTCTGCAAGCAATTGATTTATTATGGTCTCTGTGCAGTCAAACCTCTCTGCTAATGATAATCTGTATTTGCAGCCACTCCCCAGCGCTAGCATCACTACCTCAGCTCCACCTCAGATCATCAGGCATTAGATTCTCGTAAGGAGCATCCAGTCTAGATCCTTCGCATGCGCACGCGCAGTTCACAGTAGAGTTCACGCTCCTATGAGACTCTAATGCTGCGGCTGATCTGACAGGAGGCGGAGCTCAGGCGGTAATGCGAGCGATGGGGAGTGGCTGTAAAAACAGATGAAGTCTTGCTCGCTTGCCCGCGGCTCACCTCCTGCTGTGTGGCTTTGTTCCTAACAGGCCACGGACCGGTACTGGTCTGTGGCCTGGGGGTTGGGGACCTCTGCTATATTATATGAAAGTTCTATTTTTAATTTTTTGAGGAACCTCTGTATTGTTTTCCATAGTGGCTGTATCAATATATATGCCCATCAACAGTGCACAAGTGTTCTCCCTCTCTCTACATCCCCATCAATATTTATCTTTTGTTTTTTGATAATAGTTTTTCTAACAGATGTGAGGTGATATCTCACGGTGGTTTTGGTTTGCATTTCCTGATGATAAATGATTTTGAACACCTTGAAAAGATGTGCTTTAAATATTGAAAATACACTTCATCGGAATTCTAAAGTCAAAAAGACTGAAAAAACTGGAAGGCAAGGGCATATCAGTTTTCATGTTTATATTCCTAGTGATTAGCACTGAATTTGTGCTAATAATGAATTATTGAATGAAGCTCTCATCATTTTTCAAACAAAGGAATAAGTGAAAAGTGTGGAGAAAAGCCAAGTTACATCATAGAAGTGGGCAGAACTTTGAGAAGGGGCATGAGTGATCTTTCTGAGGTGATGAAAAATGTTCATATCTTGATCTGGCTGGTGGCTACTGGGTATAAATATAAGTAAAAATTTATTAAACTGCCCACTATGGATTTATACATTTTACTGTGTATAAATTATACCCCCCAAACCAAAACTAAAACCAGACTATTGAGTAAAGCTGAATGTTTGGAATGTTTGACCGAATTTTGCTCCTTGTTTCTTTTCTCCTGTTAAGCAGAGAGACTTAAATTTGATTCAGTTTTCGTGGGGAATAGAGAACCTAAGTGAAATTTGTTAGTATATTGTCTATTTCCAAATAGTACATAATTGTTACCACTGGCAGTTTTAATAGTAAGTGAAGGGTAAATATACAAAGCTAGGCTCACTTACTTTTTCAATTTACAAATTATTCCCTGGAACAAATATGTGTTGAAAATAGAAAATTCATCTAATTAACTTTCTAGACACTTAAAAAAGTTACACTTCTATAATTCCCTTAATACCAGCTATCTTTTTTTTTATTTTATTTTTTTTTTAATTTTATTTATTTATTTTATTTTTGGCTGTGTTGGGTCTTCGTTTCTGTGCGAGGGCTTTCTCTAGTTGCGGCAAGCGGGGGCCACTCTTCATCGCGGTGCGCGGGCCTCTCACTGTCGCGGCCTCTCTTGCTGCGGAGCACAGGCTCCAGACGCGCAGGCTCAGTAGTTGTGGCTCATGGGCCTAGTTGCTCCGTGGCATGTGGGATCTTCCCAGACCAGGGCTCGAACCCATGTCCCCTGCATTAGCAGGCAGATTCTCAACCACTGCGCCACCAGGGAAGCCCAATACTAGCTATCTTTTTGGTCATATTTGTGAGCAAAATATAAAGAGCACAAATTAAGGCTGTTCAAGTGATTTGAAGAGGGTGATCATTTTCTTTTTTTCTCTAAGGATGGCTACTTTAGTCTCTTTCTCAAGTGTGGATACACCCAAGCTTAACTCCATTTCCTGAAAGAGATGTAACAGATCCACAGTTTATCTACAGGTGTCCAGATTTTCCACCTGTTTCTGGCATGAGAGGTGCAATTATCATCTGGTGGTTTTAGTGTAATCTCAGAAGCATTTTTCCCAGGGTCAAGTTGGGTTTCAAAGATCACATTTATCAAGTCTTAGAAATTGACAAGCATTTTGGCTGTGGGATATGTGTGACTGTCTATGCCCCTGACTCACCCTTTTGGCATGGTGTTTTCATTTGAACACGGGGGCCCAGTTGAGTTGTACTAGCCCAGAATGTCTACTAAGGTTTGTTTTCTGACTATATACCCTGGTCCTGCTGAAAGGTAGTTTTCTAATTTTTAAAAAAAATTTTTATTAGAGTATAGTTGATTTACAATGTTGTGTTAGTTTCAGGTATACAGCAAAGTGAATCAGTTATACATATACATACATCCACTTTTCTTTGTCTTTTTTTAGATTCTTTGCCCATATAAGCCATTACAGAGTATTGAGTAGAGTTCCCTGTGCTATACAGCAGGTTCTTATTAGTTATCTATTTTATATACAGTAGTGTGTATATATTAATCCCAATCTCCCAATTTATCCCTCCCCCCACCCCATCCCCTGGTAACCATAAATTTGTTTTCTACATCTGTGACTCTGTTTTGTAAATAAGTTCATTTGAAACCTTTTTTTTTTAGATTCTACATATAAGCGATATCATAAGATATTTGTCTTTCTGTGTCTGACTTACTTCACTCAGTAGGACAATCTCTAAGTCCATCCATGTTGCTGCAAATGGCATTATTTTGTTCTTTCTTATGGCTGAGTAATATTCCATTGTATATATGTACCACATCTTCTTTATCCATTCCTCTGTTGATGGACATTTGGTTGTTTCTATGTCCTGGCTATTGTAAATAGTGCTGCAATGAACATTGGGGTGCATGTATCTTTTCGAATTATGGTTTTCTCTGGGTATATGCTCAGGAGTGGGATTGCTGGCTCATATGGAAGCTCTATTTTTAGTTTTTTAAGGAAACTCCATACTGTTCTCCATAGTGGCTGTACAATTTACATTCCCATCAGCAGGGAGGGTTCCCTTTTCTCCACACAAATTTTCTAATTTTCGAATGGGTATGTTGAGTAGAGCTCAAGGACAGGAATGGTACAACATAATTTCTTAGAAATTAAGTAGCAAAGACAATCTTTGACTATTTAATCAAATCTTTCCATATTTAGAACTCATTTCTTCAGCAAGTATAAAAAAGAAAACCTACAAATTTATTACCTCAAACTGAACAAAAGTTTTGCCAGGACAGTCAAACACATATGAATTTAATTATGGCATTAATGTTCTACTTTGTGAGTGTAAAAGCATTTTCCTTCTGAGATATTTAATGTACTTCATGCCCGAGGTGGTCACCCCTTAACTTCATTAACTCATTTATTCTACCTTGCTCAAAACTCTATACTTTATTTCTCGAATAAAAAGAATCCATTTGAATAACCTCACTTGACAGTTTTCTAATTCTACAAATACATGAACAATAGTTCATCATTTTTGCTCTACGGATCCAACAGTGGGCCCAGATTGTCTACCAAAGCAGAAAGTATTCAAACTGTATCAAAGATGTGAGAGAAGATATTTCTACATTAGAAAGCTGTTGGAATAGACCTCCAAGACTCCTTCAAACTCTAAGATTTTAGGCCTGGGCACTCTTTAGGCTAAAATAACGAACCAGTGATCTTCTAGACATTTCACTTCTATTATCTTTAATCCTCAAAACAATGTGGTAAGGTTGGTACTATTATCCCTGTTCTACAAGTGAGGACAGAGAGTCAGAGAGGTTAATTTAGCCAGTGAATTGTTTATCTGAAATGCAAAACCAGGTCAGTCCAATTCCAGAGTTGATACTCTTTCCACTGTACTTGCACTGGGTGTTGGAAGGATTCTGGGAAACCACAGCAGTGTGGAAGGACATATCGTTCCATTAGTTTGTTATTCTCTTTTATGACATGGTTTATCACATGGTTAAAGACAAAAGCAAGAACAGCCTGTGTCTAAGGACATCCTTGCTTCTCACCCAGAGGTGGCTCCCACAGGTCTTCTTTTGGTCCCATGATCCACTGAGGTTCCTGGTTGTCAGGATGGTGATATTCTACTTTCTGATGTGATGGGCTTCCTAAGAAGCAACAAGGTAAGGAAATATCCAATGTACAATGAAAGGTCTGCATGTGGGTGGGTACCTGAGGAGTCCGAAGGGACTACAGTACCTTCAGAGAGGAATCCGGACAGCACCGTCTGTACCTTCTCTCACGGGCTCAACCCACGCCCTCTTTGTCAATATATGTCCAAATGTCTCATCGGCCCTGCGTGTCTTAGTTGGGATTGCCTCATTTTCTGCCTCACAAGTAAGAGCAGTTGGGCTCAATAGATAACTGATTATCACACATAACTTTTAGGTGGAGATCATTCTGGGCTTGAGGGCACCATAGTTCCAAGGTTCTAACTCTCTCTCTTCCTGAAGGCAAATCAGATAACGCACAGGATTTAAACCCCCCAAACCCAAACAATCAACAAAGAAGCAAACAACCAAAAAATCCCATACACCATGGAAACAATCTATGATATCTTTGCAAAGGAAAAGATATTCATCTTTGAGCAGTATAGAAAGAACACACATAGCATTTAAAGTCAGTTAAACGAGCCTAGATTTGGATAGATCCTTTCCATTTATTGTTTTATAATCTCAAGCAAGTCATTTCACCTCTCTGAATCTTTGTTCTTTATCTGTTAAGTGGGGATAATAATTTTGATTTTATAAGGTTATTGTGAGGGAAAATGAGGTCTGTACGTAAAGCACCCAACACAAGGCGTGGCAGCAAACCCTTGGTAAATGCCAGCCACTTCTTCTCTTCCTCCCTGTGTCCACTGACTTTCCTAGGAAAAGGTTGTTTAGAAGGTGAAAGGACTCTTTCTTCTCATTCCTTTGGGGGCCTCCTATAGCCTTTGGCTTTTAAGAATCTTAAATTGTTTATGTTGTATGAGCTTTTAAAAATCGCTTAGATGGCAATCCAGGGAACACAACTTCAAAAGGATAATCTAGACTCTATGATGACTGCAGTGGAAAAAGAATGGAATAAAAAAACAATGAGAATGCGAAAGAAACAAGGACAATAGTGTATACATTATTTACAAACAGGAACACTTTCTACGTACATGCTCCAGACACCTCATTATTTTGTAAACTGTAAATTCTTCTCAAGTATGGGGCAGTTTAAGTTAATGGTGTGATCCATTCACCCTGCCATGTTTTATTTATGTTTTCTTCAACAGTGAAATGAATAGCTGAAAACAATGCCCTGCTTATTCTGTGAACAAGAAGAGGAAAGGGAAATGTGTGTGTGTGTGTGTGTGTGTGTGTGTGTGTGTGTGTGAATTCTCCCCACAATTTAGGAGTCAGGGCAATTTTAACCAATCTAACCACAGGCTTATTTTTAAAACCTCTTAATAATGTTCAGAAAGAAGGCCTAATACTAAGGACAGCAAATGGCAAAAACTCTGTGGCCCTCTCTATTGAAGACCAACCCTGTTCCTCTCCTGCTTCAGTCTGATTACCTCTGGGGAATGTGCTGTTCCTTGGAATGAATCAACCCCGCACAAAATAAGAGAGGTTGAAAAGTTTAGGACGTGGAAAATATGTGGAATTTGCTCTTGAATAATGATTTGTATTTTTCTTTTGCAATAAATATGACCAATGACCCAAATAGAAGGATGGCAATTACTTAATGAATCAAGCTTTAGAAATGTAAAAACACTTCATAATAAAAATGAAAGCAATAATAGTAGGAAGCCAAGTTAAGTAAACATGGATAATGCTCCTTGTATCTGTACATTTACAAATTCCAAAGCTATGACCGTGAAAGGGATTATTCTAATGATACCAGTGTTCTTGGTTTCCATTGCTCGTTGAGTTGGTTCTTCCGAATTTGTGCACAAATAAGGCTCTGTGCTGACTTTTCTCACCCATTTGGGAGTCAGTTAGCTGGGACGATGTGTCACTAATGTAGGGCTGTGATTTAGCAGTCTGCATGGCTCTGACAATCATTTACCTGTGTGCAAGGTGCTTTTGCCCTAACAGTCTCAGGTCTCTCCAAGTAAATCATTTCTAAATCTGTTACAACCAGTGTAGAAGTCTCTTTTTTGCTCAATTATGTATTTAAAATCTGCTGTGCATGGGAATCTGTCCTTGACTACTGACCATTCCCTGAATTTGTGAAATGGGATGTATTTCCAAACTTTAGAGGAGAAGAAATTGCCTTTAAAGGGGCGGGGGCGGGGGCAGGAGAGGCAGCAGAGCTGTGTATGCACAAATTCTTGAGAGTGTAGAGCTGTATCTTCATGCAGCCACCAACACAAACGTTTTTGTCTTTTAAAAGAAGAGTTGGCAGCTATTTACTTTAAGGAATATGGTGCCACCAGGTTGGTAACTTTGGGGAAGTCACAAACTTTCTTATAAAACAAGGAGCAGAATTGGATGATATTTAAGAGACGCTATGGGAGCAAAAAAAACATTTTCAAGGTCAAAAAAATCTTTTAGAAAGTAGAGAGCAATTGGATTAAAAAAATAAAAAGAAAGAAAGTTACCTTCCTCCCTGGTCTCTGAGTAAACTGCAGTAGGTAGGAGATTAACCTGAATTATCTGATGGCCGTATTTACAGTTGTTGCTTTTCTCCTTGCCAACGTTCCCCAAACATTAGTACACGTAAGAATCACCTGAGGGGCTGTTAAAAAGACAGTTGTAACTCCTGAGATTAGTTCAGTAGGTTAAGGGCAGGGCCCAGGAATCTGCACTTTTAAAGATATACTGGTGTGGGAATCACTAAAAGTTCTAGTATTCTCAAGGGAGAAGGGGAATCTTTCTGGGAGTTATGGGGGGTTAGCTAGCTAGAGGGGAGGGAGGGGCGTCTTTTATATAATAGTCCATCTCTGCTTAGGGAAGCTGTCCTACTGATGTTGCCGGTGGGGAAATGCAACGTGTTCCTCAGAAGGATTGAGGTTGAATCACTGCCAAAAGCTGCTGGTCCATTTCAACTAAAAGCAACAAATAAATAAACCTACTGGAAAGACACTATTTAAGAAGAAAACAGTTCTAGTATCCCAGCAATTAGTAAAAAGTAAGGGAATTAATTGAAGGAGCGTGAGGATAGGAAAGGATTTTTATCAAATTGCTAAAATGTACCAGGACTTCCCTGGCAGTCCATTGGTTAAGACTCTGAGCTTTCAATGCAGGAGGCGAGGGTTCGATCCCTGCTCCGGGAACTAAGATCCCACATGCGTGGCACGGCTGAAAAAAAAAAATGTGCCAAGTGCTTTATAGACATTGTCTCTTTTAATCCTTATATTTATGAGCAAGGAATTAGTCCTATTTTGCAAATAAAGAACCTGAGGCTGATAAACCCAGTAATTCTCAACCTAACTGCACATTAGATTCACTTGGGGTTGGGGGGTGGTGGAGGGAAACTTTGAAAAGTTACCTATGCCTAATTTGCACCCCCAGAGATTCTGATGTCATTGGCTGGGCAATGATACCTTTATAAGTGCCCTGGAAATGCTAATGTTGAGCCAGGGGTCAGCATCACTGATATTAGCCGAAGTTCACAGGATTGAATTGATTCCCGAATGAGTGCTCACAATGAGCCTCCTTCGATCTATTCTGGAAACAATTCTCTTTCCAAGCCTGAACCTCTGAGGTAAGATTGTTGCATGAAGATCTGTGTTAAAAATGTGCTCAGGTCATAGAATCAAAATCTTTGACGGAAATTTTGCATAATATAACTTACATTATTTGGTTATTACTATGATCCTGAGAGGTCAGTATTATTGTTATAATCCTCCTCTATCCTATTCTATTCTATTCTATTCTATTCTATTCTATTCTATTCTATTCTATTCTATTCTATTCTATTCTATTCTATTCTATTCATTCCAATCCACTCCATTACATTCAGTGCTATTTCTAGGCATGATGTAGTACTAGTACTGAACTAGCCTTCACACTGTGAACAAATACAAAATTGGGTGAAATAGAGGACACAACTGTTTTTAGACAGTTAACTC